>NW_012110363.1:194511-196855 GCF_000951045.1 Mandrillus leucophaeus | reverse complement strand
CCAGGTCACATAGAAGACTTTGATTTTTATGCTAAAACAATAAAAGATTACTGAACAGCTTCAATCATGAATGGGTATGTATATGTTTTCTAGATCACTCTTGCTTTTGGGTGGAGTATGGATTGGATTGGGACCAAGAATGGAGACTGGGAGACCTTTGGAGATTAGTGTAATAGCCCAGGGTTCTGATAGAGAAGAATAGTGGATGTTTCAGGATGTATTTTGAATGTAGAGGCAATGGAACTTGCTGATGGAGTGGGTTACTGGGTAAAGAAAAGGGTGACTCAAGGGTGACTTTTAGGTTTCTGACCAGTATGTCTTGATGAGTACATATTGAGTTTGAGGGAGCTGTGGTCACTCAAGTGGAGATGCTTAAGAGTTGTATTTAGAGTACTAGAGTTCAGATGAATGTGCCAGACAGCTGATAAAATCCCAAAACTGGCATGATATGGGCTTGAGATCATGGGCAGAGATGAAATAGCTTAAGCAGAGAGTATAACCTAAGAAGATATTGAAGACCCAACCTTGGGGGAACCCTAACACTTATGGTTGAGTAGAAGAGGGTGCATCAGCCTAGGAGACTGAAAAAGAATATTCAGAGAAATGGGAAGAAAACCAAGAGTATGATTCAGTGAAATCAGATGAGGAAACTGTTTCTATCATGAAGTAAAGAGTCGCGACCTTTATTGAATGATGCCGAGAGGTTAAATAAAAAGAGGATAGAAAATGTTTGTTGGATTTAGCAACATGGAGGCTATTGTGATTTTAGCAAGAATTACTTCATGCAGTGATGGGATTTTAAACCAGATTGCAGCAGATTAAAGAGGAAGTGAGAAGTGAGAAAATAGAAAGTGAAAACCCTTTTGAAATGTTCGGCTGCAACAGGATGGAGAGAGAAAAGGCTGTGGCTGGAAGGGAAAATGGGTGCAAGGTAGTGTTTTTATTTTTTAAAGCAGACTAAAGCATGTTTAAACACAGATAAGGGTGGGCATGGTGGCTCACGCCTATAATCCCAGCACTTTGGTAGGCCAAGGCAGTGGATTGTTTGAGGTCAGGAGTTTGAGACCAGCCTGGCCAACATAGCGAAACCTTTTTTCTACTAAAAATACAAAAATTAGCCAGACATGGCGGCTGGCACTGTTATCCCAGCTGCTTAGGAGGCTGAGGCAGGAGAATTGCTTAAACCCAGGAGATGGAGGTTGCAGTGAGCCGGGATCACGCCATTGCACTCCAGCCTGGGCGACAGAGTGAGACTCCTCTCAAATAAATAAATAAATAAAATTAAAGAAACACAGATGAGAAGGGTCTAATAAAGAGAGGAAACTTTCAGACTGCAAAGGAGTGATTCTTTAATAAAGTATTTTGATACTTAATGAAGTGTTTTATATTATAAATATTTCCTGACCTTTTACTTTTTGCTAGGCAATATGCTACAACTAGGGTTATATCAATGAAAACCAGTTTCTGCTCTCAGGATACTTTCTATAAGTCCTCTATGTAGCTAAAGTTCCATAAAGTTGCATTTTGAGTCTTCTTCACTCTGCTTCCCGAGTATCTAGATAATACCTATCACAGCAACTATGTCAATAAAAATTGCTGAATTGTATTATTCAAACCACTGTCAGTGACTGTGATTTCTGGGCCTTTTTTTTTCCAGTGTTGGTAGTGTATATATTATATGTGGTAGTAATTACCAGGTTACAAGTAGGCACTAGTAATTTGGTAATTACTAGTTTAGTTAGTATCCACCATCCACTCCTGCCAAAAGAGTATCTTCCCTGCATAGCTACCAGTCCTCTACAATTGTCCTACTATGAGGGTGTCATGGTTAATTTTAGGTGTCAGCTTGACTGGGTTAAGGGATACCCAGGTATCTGGGAAAACATTACTTCTGGGTATGTCTGTGAGAGTGTTTCTGAAAGAGACTGGCATTTGAATCAGTGGACTAAGTAAGGAAGATCTGCCCTCACCCAATGTGAATGGGCACTATTCAGTCAGTTGAAGGCCCACATAGAGCAAAAAAGCAGAAGAAAGGTGAATTCACTGACTCTCCTGGAGCTGGGACTATCTTCTCCTGCTTGTAGACATCAGAACTCCAGGTTTTCCAGTCTTCAGACTCTGGGACTTGTACTAGTGTCCTGCCCCAAATCTCAGGCCTTTGACTTTGAACTGAGAGTTACATTACTGTCTTCTCTGGTTTTCCGGGTTTTGGACAAGTGCTGAGGTATGCCATCCTCTGCCCTGGTTTTCCAGGTTGCAAATAGCACATTGTGGAACTTCTTGGCTTCTATAACTGTGTGAGCCAGTTCCTGTGATAAATTCTTTTCCATCCATCTATGCATGT
>NW_012110363.1:164652-193621 GCF_000951045.1 Mandrillus leucophaeus | reverse complement strand
AAAATATAATTGCTGCATCTAATTTTTTCACACAATGTAAAAGTTGCTTGAGTTCCTCATAAATTTTGAATGAGTAGTTTGATATCCAAGCAGGTGAATAACCTGCTTATAATAAACTACCTAAGTCCAGAACCTTACTCTATTTTCTATATAAACACACAAAATAATTTTTGCATTCACATTATATACTTTGAATTACCAAAGAATACAACTACTGAGTAAATTGAGGGAAGATGAAACTTTATTTGTCACTTTACCGTTTTGTAAAATGCATCACTGATGGCAGCATTGCCTGTTAAATTGAGTCACCAACTCACGAGGCCTATTTTTGTAGCTATTACCTTCCTGCTGATTGCATGTTTGTGTTTGTGTGTGCACTCACATGCACACATACACATACATATAGGCTTATTTGGTTTTTCTTTTAAAATGTCAAATATGAAGCATTCATTCATGTGCAGCATTCATGCTGTTTTTCTATGTGTATACCTTTATTTAGTCCTTATATCAAATTGTAAAATATGTACACAAGCATATTGAATGGTGCCTTCTCATAACTGCAAACTTGTTCATTAAAAATATGTGCAGATATCTATCTCATTGTGTTTCCTATTGTAGTCATACCTGCATAATTACATGTTGAAATACGTGCTATTTTACTATGAATCACTTTTATTTTCCCTTTATATTATAGCTAGGACATTATATTGACGTCATAAAAAATTTATATCAGGATAGAAAAGGAGATATTACAAAATGCTTAACTAAAAGGAATGCATGGATCTGAAAGGGGAGAGCAACTGGCATTTAGTGTCAATTTTGTAATAGCAAAATTTTGTTACGTTGACTTTTCTGAAATAAATGTTTTTAATAAATACTTTACAAATTCCTTTGATATGTTCTTTTATGTTTTAGCTACAGTGGTGTGATAATCATCCTTTCTAAATGGTGGAAGAGGAAAAGGGAGTCTTAGTGCGTGGATTAAAGGCACTGTCAGCTGGCCACACCTGGCAAGGGGCTTCTGCCATTTGCAAAGTAGTGTACTGTTTTTAATCAGGTACTGAGCCGGGCGCTGAGACACCTGGTGTTAATGCTGATACACCAGGGCCATGTGCCTAACTCTGGGGACATTCATGGGGTTTTCTGAGCCTTGGTTTCTACATATGTAAAATGAAAGAAATACACGCATTTATGTGGTGGTTTTCACATTTGTTCTGATAACTATATCCCTAGAAGAATACCATGACATCCTGGTGCATTTAAAATTATTGTATTAACTAGAAATAATTTTACTGACAGAAATTTGATCATATAATGTAAATGTAACAAAAATAAGAACATTTGTCCAGAAAAAGGCAACTTTCCAAACTAAGAATGGTTAGGTCATTTTTCCTACTAATGTCATTTAAGGATTGTTCACTTTTTCTGACATCCACTGGTGTTGGCTGGCAAATAAGCAAAGATGAAATGGTTAGAAAAAAATTGGGGAAAAAAAGCTTAATATTGAGAAATTTTAATTAACTTAGTTTGTTCTCTGAAAGTTGAGAAAATTCCATATTCTGGTAGTGGAATATAGAAAGAGAATTGAAAGCCTAGTTGATTTTTAAGATAGTTTCTGCTATTGGAAGTTTTTTATGTTTTGTTTTTCAAGTCTTCCTAAGACAATACCGATTCTCACAGAACCAGGACACTTTTTTCCCCCTGGCCACGTTAGAGTTGTTCAATTTAGCAAATAAAAAGACAGGATGCTCAGTGAAATCTGAATTTCAGATAAATAATGAATAGTTTTTTGTTTTGTTTTTAGTATAATCATGTCCCAAATAGTGCATAAAACAATTTTATTTCTAAAACAGCTCAGATTAACCAGTCCGCTAATGTCTGCAGGTTTTTCTTGTGTGAGGTCCAAAAATATCATGAGATCCCTGCCTTGAAGCAGCTTACTGGGGCCACAGTTGCTCTGAGGGAGTTAATTAAAACAACTGTTGAGTAATAACAAAGTGCTTTGGCTTAAATGGAAATAGTTCTTGAATTTGGCCAAGGAAGTCTGGTAAGGCTACTAATCCCGAACATTAAACTGTCAAAAATGTGCTCACAGTGCACTTGGGAGTCTACACTGTAAACCAGAAGAATGACTCCCCGTTCCCCTGACGGGTCACACACACATACACACACACACACACACAGACATACACACACATACACACACACGCGGGCGCGCGCACACACACACACACAGACTCGGGACCGGCCTTAGGTGGTGACAGGTGGTTTTTGTGTGGTGTTAGCCATGTGATTCGCGTTTGTGTGGCTTCTCACACAGGGCGACCCCGCCGCGATCGTGTGGTTGTAGTTGCAGCTCCTAGTAAAATAGTGCGGCTTGGCGTTCCTGATCCCTGCAGCTGGGAGCGGGTAATGAGAGGGCGGGAGTGACAGGGACAGACGGAGGCCGGGGGTGACAGGAAAGGAGCGATTTCGTGTTGGTTTTGGCCTCGGAGTGTAAAAACATCTGGGAAATAAAATGAGCCACGTTGACTGGAAATGTGGATGTTCGCCAAGATTATGTGAGGAAGGTGCAGCGAGGAGCTGGAGCAGACACTGCCCTGCTTGGCGCCGCCATCTCGGAGATTTAAACAAGCAGCACCAGGGAAACCGTGCTGTTACACATGGGGAAACTAGCTTATTTATAAGTGTTTATTCAGTTTGATTTTCCCCAGTTCCTCTTCTGTGGTACCAAGTTGGTTGCCTAGGAAAGTGGGTGGAGCTACCGAGTGATCTAAGGGGCTCCGAAATCAACGTCTCAAGTCTTGAGATGTCAGAAATGTCCCGCTAGAGCCTAGGACAAGGTGTTTGGAGGATCACATGGCACAAAAGAGGAAACAATAGTAGCAGGACTCAAGGAGCCTGAAGATTTAATAACAGAAGGGAGACGTATTCTTCATCGGATGGGGAATAACACCAGAGGCCTGAAGGAAAAGAAAAAGAAAAGATGTTGGATAAACACAGCCTCCCTGCGCTGTCAGCTGCTAATGATCCTGGAATGGGAGGTGGGGGCGCTGTGAGGTCAACTGCATCCCTCTGGCAGGAAATAGAAGACGGGGCTGATGCAGCTGTGCTCCTCTGTTTCTGGTGTGGACCCTCCTTCCAGGCTGTCCTCGGGGCCTGTCCTGTCCCCGCTCTCTGGGCTCTCTTCCTGTGGGATCTCCCCAACTTTCAGATAGCTGATCATGACCATTTGACTTAGCGCCCTCTTCCTACCCCTTCTCTTGTGCTCATCTCAGTTCTACTGCATCAGCCTTCAAACTTTTTGGACTGAATGTACCTATTAATAGAAGTTTTGAGTACTCATCTCCAGTATATGTATTTCCTTATAAACCACGTGCAAGAATTTTGTGTACAGGTGTATACATGTGAATGTATATATAAAATAAAAATGAATATAGAAGATAAAATATGAATTTAAAATACATAAGATAAAAATATTTTAAAACATAATAAAAAATGAAAGAGGTAAAAAACTGGCTTAAGTGAATTTATGTTTTCTTCCTACAATTCTGTCCATCAATTCCCTTGGAGAAAACTCAGAGTGTTCCACTACTTTTTGGAGACCTCTGGGTGGAGCTGATTCCTGGCCATGCTTTGGCCTGAATTTGATCTCATAGTCATTATCCTCACCCGCCTCGGTTGCCTCCTAATTAGTTCCATCTTACTGATGCTCAGGACCTGGAGAGACCATAGCTTTAGGTCCCCAGTACCCAAGGTCAGGCTTACTTGACATTCTTTAGCTAAGTCTTTCTGTCTTTCCACCAGTACCGGAAGTCAAAGATAAATATCTGAATAATCTCAGACTGCCTCTGGTTGCTTCTCCAAGCACGGAGGAATTCTGTCAAATGCCAGCTCATTCAAGAGCAGATCTAGGAGTAGGAATGCCTCTAAGCAGTAATGTGGCTGCACCCCCAGAGGCAGGAAGTCCATGGCAACTGGGAAAGGCTGGGTTTCTGGGAAACCTGAGGCTACTGAAAATGTGGGGCAAGTTAGGAAATTCTATTGCTAATGAGTCATGGGCTCCAATTAAATGTATATGCAATTAAACCTATGTATAGGTCAAAACAAATTATGAAATGTTTCCTCAATAGTTGAGAGAAGATTAGAAATGAACCCTTGTAATTGATTGAAAATACTGTTCAAATTGCTATCAAATTTCTGAAAAAATTTTTATGCTTAGTTCCCTCATCTATTGATTTGCAAATAATATCAGTTATATCAAGTCCCTCCCGGTCTTCACTAGTATAATTAAATGATACTGATTTAGGCAGAGAAAATAGCCATGTGTTAGGCAGTTGAATAGCTGCTAAAGAGGACAGTATGTTACAGGGGTGAACCTTTTGCCACACCCACATGAGCTCATCTGGGAGCTGTAGCCGCAGCATCACCCTCTTAGCTGCTGTCAGGGAAGGCAAGTACTTCCACTGTTGAATTGCTGTGTTCCCCAATGGCGTGACTGCCAACACAGGTTCAGATCATTCTAAACTCCCTTTTCTCTGTCCAGTCTTGATTTTCCTTATAATGCAGTATCCCACTTAGGAAAGAGGTGAGCAAGGTCTCATTTTCAGTCCTTCCTTTACTTCTCTATCAAAAATGCCTAAATCAACTTCTAGATACTCATGTAAGAAAAGACCTATCCCTCATCTTGGTGGGTATTAATGTTTAAAAGCATAGTTTTAGGCATGACATGGGGAAGTTGTAGTTGGATAGCAGTCCAGTGACAGTGACAGTGATAAATTTGTGTTTTGAGTAGAGAAACAAGTGTACAATGATGTCAGGAATGCTTCTTGAATTACGGTCTAATTTTTTGGCAGTTATCATATGTCCCTTGGCCAAAAAAAAAAAAAAGTTGTTTGGAAATATTTTTTGTCTTCACTTTATATTACACTCTCTGGGAATTTTCTGCTTTGCTTCCTTTAATGTTAGAAACTCAACTTTAGGAGGATAATGTATAGTGTTAAGCATTTTGTGTTTTGGTTGGGTTTAAAGAAATGCTAGATTTAAGCTCTGAGTTAGTACTTTGTTTTAAATCTTGACAAAGTGGATTAGTAACTGAACTAGTGTCTTGGAATCTTCCTCTAAACATAAAGATATCCAACTACAACTTCCCCATCTCTGAATTGGAATATATATATATATATATATGTATATATTTGATTTATTTCTTCAAGAAATATTTGTTGACTGTTTGCCCTCTACCTGCACTGTTCTAGAAGCTGGGGTAATAGTGGTGAATAAGAAAAAAGGCCTGCCATATGGAATTTATTGTTATTTTTTGTGGGGAAGAGAGGAGTCTTGAAAATAAACTCCAGTAAACAAATAAATAAATAAGATTATTTCAGATCTTAAGTGCAAGAAGGAAAATAAAGCAGATATATTAACCAGAGTCTCAAGAAGACAGAGCATGCAAATTAGTATAATTTAAGAAAAGTTTAATAAAAGTTCTGTTTACAAGGTTAAAGGTAAGGGCATGGTAGGAAGCTATACATTAATGCAGTGCTTTGGGGTTAGTAACAGAAGTAAACCCTGAAGTGGAGGGCATAGTTATGTGAAGGACAGGGAGGCCAGGTAAGGAGGGCCATATTATAGGGATTCTGACCTTCAGTGAGGGCCTCAGCCAGCCCTTGGGTTTCTGCAGGGAAGGAACTGGAGGAGTAAGTACCCAAACTCACTGGCTCCCCCATTGGCCTAACCTACTGGAAGTCAGATGGCAAGGGAGCTGGATGACATAATTCATTCCTGCAGGTCAGCCTTCTGTGACACAGATCAAGTGGGAGAAAGGTGGAGCGTGTGGCTCTGGAGCCACCTGGAGACATCCAGCATCAGAGAGAAATGAGATGTTATATAAAATTTGCATTGCTTGATGATCTGAAATGCAATGTCTCAAAGATGCTTACAGTTTATTTAAGGTGATCAAAAATAAATTCGTGAAAATATAAGTAGCAACATAGAACTGGATATAGGTGACAGAAAGTGGTGTTCATCTACACCATAACTCTTATATTTGAAAACAGGAAAAGATTGCTTCTATTTTGGAAGAAGAGGAAACATTTAATGGAGTGAGTATAATTGAAATTGGGTTTAAGGAATGGATAGATTGTTAATAGTTGGAAAGGAAGAAGGAAGCATCTCAGGAATACAAAATGTCATGGGCCAAAGTGCACAGATGGGACATGTTTTAGAAATAAATTGGCTCCAGTGGTTGGATGATTATATAATCCTTTCGGAATCAGACTTGTAATTAAAAATAAGCCTGCTCTCTTCTAACCTCCCTACCCAGTGTAGAAACTATGTCTGTCAGTGCTGGCTAGCTTCCTTCCTTTCTCCTCCTCTTCTTTTTCCTCTCTGTTTCTCTTTCTCCCCTCTTCTTACTTCTGTGCTTTTCAACAAAAATGTATTGAGCACCCATGATTTGCATAGTTGCAATAAGTAAGCAGTATGTCACTGTGTTGAACAAGACCATGTTTTCTACTTTATCAGGGAGTTTAGTTTGAATTTCAGCATTCCACAGGGTTTCTTAGTAATTCAACAAGGTAATAATAATGCAAACACTTATGTGAACATCTGTTATATGCCAGATACTGTTCTTATTCAAGGAGACTTGGTTTGTCTTAGGAAGAATGTATGAAAAGCTTAGAAGAAGGGATTACTGAAATGATCTCCTACATTTTAGCCCTATAAAGCTATGTTTGATTGTTTTAAAAGTGCTCATTTTCTGAAATATTAAATTGACTGGACAACCTACTGCTTATCAAGTGGGGATAAGATTTCAATTTTGCATATATTATGGATGAGGAACATTTCCTCAATGAGAGACCCATTGAAATTAAGTTTGGGTCCAGAGTGATATCCTTCCACTCAATGGGAATATTTCCTTCTCTTCCTCTTTTTCTGGAATTCCAAACATCTTGATGGCGGGGAATGAGAAAGGCAGCTAGACTGAAAAGAGGATTACTCACTCTGGAGGCTCATCTTGAGGACATGCTGAAATTGATGGGGGTAAAACGTTGGTGGGTCCTCTACAGAGGAGGTGAGAAGTAAGATTTTGCTCTGGGCTCAGAGAGATGCTTCTTTCGAGACATGCGGAGGTTTCTCTTTATTTCTGATGTTGACAAGTGAGAATTCACTTGGAAAAAGAGACCTTAGCAACTTTGTGCTTTTTTTTCCTCTCTCTCTCTGGGAACTGTATTTCCTTTACAACTATCTTTCTTCTTATAGTTAAGCCAAATCAAATTTATTTCATATCTGAGAATGCATGATACAGTAAATTAGTACATAGAATTCATTTTTTAAAAATTACTTAAGCCCTATATTAAACTATATTCCTCTAAAAGTAAACCCATAAACATTATGTTATAAAATGTTCATTGGGTCAATTGCACATAAGAATAATTCTGTGTTTTTATACTAAATAAATTGTATTTTCTTTATTTCTATAAATAAAACCTTCAAGCATTTTTAGAAAAATAAAATGTATTTTGTGTATATAAGGTGTACAGCATGATGTTATATGATACATATACTGTATATAGTAAAATTGTTCTGTAGTGGGACAAATTAACATTCATCGTCTCACATAGTTATCCATTTCCCTTCACCTGGTGGCAAGAGCAGCTATAGTCTACTCATTTAGCAAATATCCTGAATATAATACACTGTTATTAACTATAGCCTGTGTTTAGGTCTTTTGACTTGTTCAGATTTGCTTATTCTTTTTAAAAAAAAATTTTTTTTATTTTTATTTTGAGAGGGAGTCTCTGTCGCTGAGGCTGGAGTCAGTGGTGTGATCTTGGCTTACTGCAACCTCTGCTTCCCGGGTTCAAGCAATTCTCCTGCCTCAGCCTCCTGAGTAGCTGGGACTACAGGCACATGCCACCATGCCTGGCTAATTTTTGTATTTTTAGAAGAGACAGGGTTTCACTATATTGACCAGGCTGGTCTTGAACTCCTGACCTTGTGATCTGCCCACTTCAGCCTCCCAAAATACTGGGATTATAGGCATTGAGCCACTGTGCCACGCCCCAGACTTGTTTATTCTTTTTATTTGCTACTTTGTATTTTTTGACCTGCATCTCCTTATTTCCTCCCACCCATCCCAATCCTACCCTGATAGCCACTGGTTTATTCTCTATCACTATATATTTGACCTTTTAAAAAAAGATTCCAAATATAAGTGAGATCATGCAATATTTTTCTTTCTGTGTCTGACTTCTTTGATTTAGCATAATGTTCTCCAGGTTTATAGCAAATGGCATTTATAGCAAATGGCAGGATCTCCTCCATCATTTCTGAAGGACAGATTTCCTGGGTATAGTACACTTGGCTGACAGTTTTTGTTTGTTTGTTTTTCCTTTTAGCATTTTGAGTATATCATCTCATTCTCTCCTGGTCTGCAAGGTTACTGCTGGGAAATTCACTAGTAGTCTAGTGGGGATTCCTGTATACGTTGACACTTGACACTTCTCTTGCTGCTTTAAAAATTCTTTGTCTTTGATTTTTGACAGGTTAATTATAATGTGCTTCAGAGAGCACCCCTTTGAGTTGAATCTATTTGGACACTTTTGAACTTCGCGGATGTCAATGTCCATATCTCTTCTAAGACTTGAGAAACTTTTGGCAATTATTTTATTAAATAAGCTTCTGTCTCTATCTTTGTCTATTCTCTTTCTGCAACTCTCATAATGTGAACGTTTGTTTGCTTATTGGTGTCTCATAAGTCCCATAGGCTGTCTTCACTCTTTTTTTTTTTTTTTTAAATGGAGTCTTGCTCTGTCAAAGTACTGGGATTACAGGCATGAGCCACCGCGCCCAGCCTTCTTCACTCTTTTTCATTGTATTTTATTTATTTATTTTTTTGCCCTCTGGGTATTTTCAAAATACTTATCTTGCAGTTTAGAGATTCTTTTTTCTGCTTGATGTAGTCTACTGTTGAAATTCTCTATTTTATTTCTTATAATATTCATTGAACGTTTCAGCTTCGAGATTTCTGCTTTGTTCTTTTGTATGATATCCATCTCTTGGCTGAATTTCTCATTAAGGTAATGAATGTTTTTCTTGATTTAATTGAATTTTCTATCTGTATTCTCTTGTATGTTGCTGAGTTTCCTTAAGATTGTTATTTTAAATTCCTTTTCAGGCAATTTATAAATTTACTTTCCTTTGGGGTCAGTTACTAGACATTGTGTTCTATTGGTGGTATCATGTTTCCTTGCTTTTTCATTCTTTTGTGGACCTGCATTGCTAGCTGAGCATCTGGTGGAACGATCACTTCTTCCAAACTTTGCAGAGTGGTTTTGTAGGGAAAAACTTTCACTACAGATGGGTCTCAGTGTGCCAGTTGGGAAGGGTGTGATGACTTTGGTTCCAAGTAGATGCAGTAGTATAGCCTCTGTGCAACTTCTCCAGCTGCAATCAGTGTCAGAGATGACTGTGGTGTTTCAATGGGCCAGCCTATAGGAGTTCGTGGCAGTGGTGGCAGGAGCATAGGTTTTTAGGGTCCTCAGAGGTGAGGGGTTTTGGGATGTTTTCTTCTTGTTTTCCCTACAATGGGTAATCTTAGTTGAGGGGATCCCTCTTGGTGTCATGTCTGACGTGACCCTTAAGCAACTGCGTTGGTGCTGGGTTCCAGGACACAAATGCTCAGAGTGGCTGTGGAACCAGAGTCCTGTGCTCAGGAGCTTAGGAGCCTATTGTGGCACCAGGGTCTTGGGGTATAGGGTGAGTCTCCAAGGCATGTTTGGATGAAGATTACCCACAAAGTTCCGATCTGTTACTCTAAGGAATCCCCTGTCAGCTCAGGCTCAGGAGGCCAGGTTGTAGCTGACCCTTGGGGACAGAGAACAGTACTGGCCTGGCTCTGGAAAAGAAAGGATTCTCTGGAGGTTTGAGCTGGTGAACAGGGTACAATCACAATTTAGGAACCAGAGCCAATAGGGCACAGTGGAAACTCAGGCCCCAGAAGAGAAGACACTGCATAATGGTGACTCTGGACCCTGGGATGATGGGACATGGCAGTATCTCAGATTCTGTGGCGCCAGGTACAGCAGCAGCAAGGACTCTGGAATGGTGGAGCATAGCTGTCATTTGGGCCCTGGGAGGTAGAGAGCAACACAGTAATGACTCCACTCCCTGCAGAGGGAAGTGTCTCAGCAGCCCAGACTCTAGTCCACTTGCAGGGAAACAGGGTACTGCAGTTGCTTGGCCTGTAGGACTAGGTGTCTGAGCTCAGCCAATGCTTGGTTTCTCTGGGATGTGGGGCACCACATCAGCTTAGTCTCGGGATGCTTGGCTTGTCCAAGGCACTGATTCCACAGGAGATGATGTGCTCCTTTATCTCAGACCCATTGAGTGTGGCTGCTCTGGGCATGGAGGGCATTGTCTCCCCAGGGGAACTCCAGGCAGCTCACTCATCTGGGTTTAGCCTCTGTGAGAACCTCAGACATTCCAGTCGTGAGATCTGTAGCTGTTAAAAGTGGTGATGGGGACCGCTGGGGTCCCCTTGCTTACTTTTTCTCTGCAGAAAAAAGTACCTCCTAGTTCCAAGCTGATCCCAACTGGGTGATGGGGTGATGGAGGCCAGATGTTTTCTTCTCTTTTCTTTGTATCTGTCCTGGGTTGCTGTGCTCCACAGGATTTCTGCTATTCCTTTGATGTACTCCAGCACTCTCCTTTAGTTATTTTCATCAAGATGTAGTTGTTTATTTTTTGTTTTGGCTGTGTTTGTGTGGGAATGAGTGCTAAGGGCTTCTAATTGGCTCTCTTGCTCTATTCCATTTGACCTTTCCTCTCATAATTCTTAAGTCTTTCCTTTTTAACTATAAACTATGAATTTAAGAAATAAGTTATATACAAAACAATGATGGCCTATATTAGGAAAAGCCAATACATTTTATTTTCCCTGGTCAACATATACGAATTAGAGATTGATCTCCTATGAAAGTTTTCCTCGAGGACTATTAAACTTCTTGGATAGAGTTTCATTGCTATTCCTATTAAATTTGCTCATTAAATATAGCTCTGGCACCGTCATAATATTTAAATCAGAGTAATCATTGAGTGACAAATGAGATAATATGATTAATGTAATTTAAAAATGATCTGGCTGAATGTATTTCACACATGAGAAATGTGTTTTAAATTTGCAATTTTATCCCTGAAATTCTGGAATCTAGGTATTGAGAAGTTAATCTTAAAGTTATATTAGTACTAACTTTCTCATTCTTAAACTTGTTTTCTAAGGTTAATTCCATATCAAATACATACAGGGATGAAAGATACTATTTGAGCAGAAACCCAGAGAAATTTCCCATGACATGGGCAGTCTGAGGGTGAAAGGTGGATGGTACTTGGGGTGGGTGGGAGGAGCAGCAGGAAGGGTCTGGTTATAGAAACTTTTGCATTTGTAAGGAGATAGGGAGGAATGGGGTCATGAAAAAAAGAGAAAATGCAGGATTTAGTAAAGGGAATGCATATCTTTATGCAGGACTTTTGCCCTGACCTACCAATAGAAAATGATTTCCCAGGGACTGCCACTGTGGAGCTTGCCATTAAGCAGATATTTGCAAGCACTGGTACAACCACACCCTCCCAGACCCTGCAGAAACTTACAGGAAGCCCTGTACCAAGACTGAGGGTGAGGGTCTCAGGGTTGTGTGGAGCACCTCACTGGCATAGTGGGGGATTTTCAGAGTCACTGCTCTCAGCGGCGACAGAAAGCAACCAGGACTTTGTTTCTGGTGAAATGTGTGACTACTTTAAAACAAGTACGTGGAAAGGCAGAGCAGCCCTGGGATTTAGAAAAAAGTATGACTTCCTGTCTATAAGAAAAACAAAAGGTTTCATGTGTATGTTCAGCTTGGAATGTCTACTTGGACGAGGCCTATGTGATAATTCAGAGTTAACACATAACCTCTGCCTCCACCACATATCTGAGAAGCTCCAAGGTTTTGCTCTTGTTTATGCAGTTGGGGTTGATATAAAAAAGGAGGAGAACATAGAAACCTTTCAATAGCAAATTAACAGAGATCGTATACAAGATACCTGAGAGAAATAGAAGTTAAGGTCCGTATGACTCAGCCTTCTAAAACCAGATTTGTAACAAGTAAGAAAGTCCCCATGATGGTGAAGGAGCTAGAGAACCCTCAATCCCAAGCAAAAGATGCCTGAGTCCCAGAATTTGGGCATTTCCTTGTGTATCCTGTCCTCCCTCATGTTGCCATAAAAGAGATTTTTGTGACCACTTTTTCTCAGACTCATTGCAGACTCCAGTATGTGTGGGACAGTCTCAGGATTGCCTAGAACTTGGGAGTGTAGGTGCCTTCATAGTTATTGCAGTATTTGGTATCTCACTGCATTCATGAGGAAAAGGATTGATAGACCTGGCATCTTTTTTCTTTTGTGAGAGAGACCCCAAAGAGGGGAAGATTGGAACCTGATGCTTATGACTTCCTTTCCAACACAGTCACTTATATCTCAGTCCCAAGATTTGTTGGAATAAACTGTGGGATATGCAGTCAGATGCCATTGGGAAATTGACAATGTTGTCCAACGCAATAGCAAAAAAAGAAAGGAAGGTAGGATCTATGCTGCAAGTCAGAAGAGATTTGCTTTCCACAAGTAATATAACGTAAATCCTCTGAGAGAAAACTGTGTAATAGATTTGTCAGGATTCCAAAAAACTTTCCTGGAGTAAGATGTAATGAGATGAAGGAATTTAGTCATTAACATTCTTGGGTGGGGTTGATTTTCACAAGAAAAACAATAAGAGCTATCATTTGCACTTCAGAGCTACAACAGAGTAGCCAATACTGGATTGTCCTCCCACCATAAACAACTATAAAATCAGACAGAATATATGAGACAGATGTTTTCAGGTGTTGGACAATAGGCAGAGCAGGACTGGGGTTCTTGAGAGAAGAGAACAGGAATGATACCTTTGTTGATCTTGGCACTTTGATTCAGGGCACCTTTCTAATTGCAGCAAAATGAGGCATAGTTTGAGGAGCAGTGTTCTTACTGAACTGAGAGGCAGTGATTGGGACTTGAGGGCTGCTAAGCTTTGTGGGTAGAGTGCTAGAGAAAAGGAAGTTGCTTAGAGGGGAGTTCTGAAAATCTGTGTGGGTATTTACCATAGGTACACGGCCTGGGCCTGGGCTGTGCATATGCTGGCTGAGACTCTGAGGTGCAACAGAGAACAGTCGCAGTTGGGATGAGAGCTGACGTGGAGAAGCCAGAGTTCATCCAGTGCTAGGAGATATTGGTTTTCCATGACAGAGGTGAAAAGATTTGCTGTACAACTTGGGCATTCTTTTGAGATTACAGAAAACCCACACCTTAGCAATAAGGATTATGCCTTCAAATAAGGGCCATCCCCTAAGGAAAAAATGTCAACTCTTTAAAGGGAGACAACATAATTCAGGCTATTTACAATGTATCATGCACAATATTCAACATACAATAAAAAAACTTCTGAGACATGTTAAGAAGCAGGAAACTGTGTGATCCAACATCAAACCCTGAGAAATAACCCAAGTTGACACAAATGTCAGATTTAGCAGGCAAGGACTTTTAGACAGCTGCTAAAAAATGTGTTCAAAGGACAGCACGGTTCAAATGAGAGAATATGTGGGAATGACAGCAGAAAATAAAAACTGTGAAAGTTAGCTAAAGACATTCAGAAATGAAAAGGATCTCTGAAATAAGTCTAATCTGTTTTAAAGCATTAGTAAACTCTGGCACAATATTTAGCAGTCTATCATACATATAATTGGCATCCCCTGGGGAGAAGAGAGTGAATGGACCAATTACAGTATATATATGTGTGTGTGTGTGTATAGAGAAAGAATAAAATACATAAATTAGAGATGTTAACACCCTTCTTCAGTAATTGATGGGTCAAGTAGACAAAAGTACAAACAAAAAAAAAATCCAGAATATAGATTTGAACACCTCTTTCCTCCACTTAACATAGTTGACATTTATAGAACTTTCTATCTAACAGTTGCAGAACATATTGTTTTCAAGTACACATGGAATGTTCAACATCATAGATCACGTGTTGGACCATGAAAAAGTATCAGTGCCCTTAAAGGATTGAAGCCATAGACTATATTCTGTGATCATAATGGAATTAAATTAGAAATAAATAGCCATAGGATTTCTAGAAAGAATAAAACATCCCAAGTATTTCAAAATTAATCAATACTCCTCTAAATAATCCATGAGTCAAAGAAGAAATTAAAATGGAAATTAGAAAATATTTTGAATTGAATGGTAATAAAAATACAATATAAAAATTTGTGAACTTCAGTTAAAGTAGTTATTAGAGGGAAATATTTTATATATTTATAATAAAAAAAGAAGAAAGATATAAGACAGAGCAAGGTAGAAAATAGAAGCAAAGAATTATAAAAAGGAAATCCTATGAAGTAGAACACAAGTATTAGAGAAAATTACCGTAGGAAAGTTTTTTTCTGAAAATAGTAATAAAATTGATAAGCCCATAGCAAGCATTATTAAGAAAAAAAGAGAGAGAAGATAAGTTATTAAAAGTAGGGATGAAAGTGAGAATAAAATGGCAGATCCTACATACCTTAAAAAGGGTGTGTAAAACTTGATATCAGTAAATTTGACAACTTACGTGAAATGGACAAATAACCAAGTCTACAAAACTGACACAATAAGAAATGAAAAATCTCAATAGCTCTCTATCTACTTAAGACATAGAATTTTTAATAATTATCCACTCATTTTCCTTGAAATGCCAAGCCCAAATAGTTTACTGGTAAATTCTATTAAACATTCAGAAAAAAATCAGTACTAATGTCACACAGAAAATATAGGGTGAGAGAATGTTTCCTAACTCATGTTATAAGGCCAGGATCATCCTAATATCACAACATGATTAAAGCATTACAGGTAAACACAATTACAGCCAATATCTCTAATGAACATAGGCATAAAAATCCTCAGTAAAATATTAGAAAATCAAATCCAATCATGTATGAAAAGGATCATAAAACTAGGCAGAGTTTATCCCAGGAATATAAGTTGTTCAACACTTGAAAATCAATGTAAATTAGCCACATTACTAGAAAAAATGAGAAAAAATTATGTAACCATCTAAATAAATGCAGCAAAAGTATTTGAAAAAACTTAACACTTATTTGAGATTAAAATAAAACAGTTGTCAACCAACTGAAACTAGGACCTAATGAGGGTATCTACCCAAAATTTATGGCTAATTTTATACTTACATGAGACACTGAATGTTTTCTTCCTAAGGTTAGGTAAAAGAAAAATGTGCTTTTCTCACCACTTCTAATCAGTATTGTAATATGAAGGTCCTTGTCAGAATAGTAAGGCAAGGGAAAATAAAAGGCAAAATATTGGAAAGGATAAAATAGAATAATCTTTAGTCACATCTAATCTTTAGATGACATGATTATGTTGAAAACCTAAGTAATCTATAATAATTTACAAATAAGTGAATTTTGCAAGATGTGAGGATACAAGGTCAATATACCACAAGCAATTGTTTTTCTGTATGTTAACATAAAAGTAGTAAATGAAATTTTAAAAATTAAGTTGTTAAATAGTATCAAAAATAAGATAACTAAGAATAAATTTAATAAAATGCATGAGGACTTGTACACTGAAAACTACAAAATTCTCCTGAGAAAAAATAAAGGAGATCTAAATAAATGGAGAGGTATATAATGTTCATGCATTAATGTATATGATTGACTGTGTCCCCACCCCAAATCTCATGTCCCCACATTTCAAAACAAAGCATGCCTTCCCAACAGTTCCCCAGAGTCTTAACTTATTCTAGCATTAACTCAAAAGTCCAAGTCCAAACTCTCATTTGAGACAAGGCAAGTCCCTGCTGCCATGTAAGATGGGACTTTGCTCCTCATTCACCTTCCGCCATGATTGTGAGGTCTCCCCAGCCATGTGGAACTGTGAGTCCATTAAGCCTCCTTCCTTTATACCAGTCTCAGGTATGTCTTTGTTAGTAGTGTGAGAACAGACTAATACAGTATACTTAGTACTTCTAAGATGTCACTACTTCCCAAATTGATCTATATCTTTATCACTGTACCAATTGACAAGTTCAACAAGCTTATTTTAGAAAAGTTGTGAGTTGATTCTAAAATCTATATGGTAATATAGTGGATCTAGAACAGCCAAATATTTGGGGGTTGGGAGTTGGGGAACTTTCTCTGCTTAATTTAAAACCTTATATAAAGCTATATTTTCAAGAGAGTGCAGTATAAGCATTAAGAAAGACAAATAATTCGGTGGAACAGAATTAGAGTCCAGAAAGATACCCTCATGTTGAATTTCGATGAGGGTACCAGGGCAATTTAGTGGTAAAAAGGAAGTCTTTTCAATGAATCATTCTGGAATGATTGGACGTCTGTATGGGGAAAAATTTGACAGACTCACACTGTACATGAAAATTAATTTGAGATTGCTTATAGACCCAAAGATTAAAAGTTTCTTTAAAGCTTCCGGAAGACAACACGGCAGAATACCACTGCACAGTTTTTTTCCTTTTTTTTTTTTTTTTTTTGGTTGCCCAGGCTGGAGTGCAGTTGTATGATCTCAGCTCACTGCAACCTCCACCTCCCAGGTTCAAGCGATTCTCTTGCCTCAGCTTCCTGAGTAGTTGGGACTACAGGCATGCACCACCACGCCAGAATAATTTTTGTATTTTTAATAGAGACTAGGTTTCACCACATTGACCAGGCTGGTCTTGAATTCCTGACCTCAAGTGATCTGCCCGCATCTGCCTGCCAAAGTGCTGGGATTACAGGCGTGAGCTATCACACTTGGCCACCACTGCACTTTTGAGATGGTGCAATTTTTGAGATAAAAATGTTTCTTGGAGAGGAAACAAAAAGCCCAAACCATAAAAGAAAAAGAAGACTGCTAAAATTGAACTTCATCAAAATTAAAAAATATTGCCTATCAAGAGACATCATTAAGAAAATAAATAGGCCTGCTACATATTGGGAGACTATAGTCTGATAACACCAATGTTGATGAGGATGTGGAGCAGCTGGAACTCATATGTTACTGGTAAAATCCTTAGAGAGAAGTGTTTGGTAGTTTCTGTGGCTGTTAAATGGGTACCCTATCGCCCTCCAATTCTGCTTCTAGATTTTTACCCCCACCCCCACATGAAAATACGTGTCTGCAAAAAGACTCATACGATAATATTCACAGCAGCTTCACTCATAGTAGCTCCAAAATGGAAATAACAGGTGTCCGCGGTGAATGGATAAATAAATTATGGTGTGTAGAGTTAATAGAATACTACTAAAACATGAAACAACATGGATGAATCTCAAAAAAACTTATGTTGAATGAAAAAAGCACATGTGTGATCTCATTAGGTAAAGTTAAGGACTAGCAAAATTAATCTATGGCAATAGAAATGAGAGCTGTGGTTGCTTAGGGGCGTGGGAGTGGCTGGGAGGAGGAACGAGGAAGCTTTCTGGGTTGATGTAAATGTAAATGTTCTCTATTTTGATTGGTGTGTTGATTACACATACACATTTCAAAACTCATCTAACTATATCTTAAGGTCAATGCATAACTCTGAATATAAATTTTACTGCAACGAAAGTGATGAGAAAAGGCTTGGCTGAGAGAATGGACTTCTTAATTTTCTGGAGCTGCATGCAGTTGGCAGTTCCCAACTTGGGAGCATGGAGTAGGTGGACAGAGAGCAAACTGGTGGGGACAGGGTAAAAAAAGAGGTGAATGTGTGCAATGTTACATAAGAGACAGGGAGGGATTTTGTAGCTAGCATAAGTGTGAAACCTTAGAGGAAAGAGAAGGATATCTAAGGCAGATATTAAGGAAGTTTTATTTGTTTGAAGCAGAGTGTAGATTCTCATTATCCTATCAAGAAAACCCAAAGTGAAGAGCTGCATTCTTCTTTTTGGTGTTCTGAGTAAGTTCCTATCGCTTTTAAAAGTGTCACTATACCGAGACTAGTTGTTTGAGGACTCTGATTTGTAAGGGTGTCAGGTAGCATCCAACTCTCATTTAATCATCAAATAACTCAACACCCCAACAGCATGGCGGGGACCAGCGTTGATGGGTGGTTACTGAAGAGTGTAGTGTACATTTCTGATTTCCTGAATGAGAAGGACCCTGGAAAGACATTCTGCAGGGGTCCTTATATCATCAAACAATAAGGGCTAGTCTTGAAAGCCTACTTACTTTTAAAGGAAAATCTTACTCTCAATTTATAAGTGAAGAATCCTAGTGATTCCATCATGGGTTGCTTGAATGGAGAGAAATGCCCTATGGATTTATGCACTCTCACAGCTTATTCACAGCAGTGTAGCATATCCTCTCTATTCCTTTGCTCCCCAAGGGATCCCCATAGGTTTCCCTTGCTATTCTGAAACAACTTGAAACTCTATGAAAACCTCAGCAGAATGTTCTGGGAGCTGCTGGAATTTACTTTCTTTACTCCTCAGTCACTATAGACCAACACTGGTTACAGATTCTGCTTTGGTGCACGAATCCCTTTGTCACCAACTCCCTCTGCTGGTCTTGAATCTCCTTGGAATATTAAAGATAGCAACTCCAAACAAAAACAACATGATGTTCACTTGCAAGTGAGCACTCATTGAAACTTACTTTATTATTCTCAGTTCTCATTTTCCTTCCCACTTTCCTGTTTTTAGTCATTACCTCCAGCCCTCTATGGTCGTACTCTATGGTTCTGTAGTTCTGAATCACCACGCCTCAACACATCGTTGTTGGGGGTCACCAATGAGGCATGTCTCAGATAATGTGCTCTCTCTCTTTCTAATGCAGAGTACTTAAAATATGTATTTCCATAAACTGTCTCTAACTCTTAACAGATTTTGTACTCACTAGTTTTTTATATTTTTTGGCAGATTTGAATGTTAAACTCTTGCATGGCATCTGATTTGGGGGAAGGATTAAAAGCAAAGGGAGAGGGTGGGTAGGTAAAAGTTGAATTGTTCTTAATGGTTCTGGGACTGATACCATATTTTAAAATCAATCCAGAATGGAAAATGGAAGTTGCTCTCAGGCATGACAGTCTAACATTTACAGCTCAGTTTCTGTTTCCAGTTCTCCCAGAAGACAGATATCATGAAATTGTTCATGAAACTCCAAATCTCCTCTTAAGATGACGTTTTTTTTGGAGGCATGGAAAAAGCCTACAGACATGGAGGGCTCATGCTGATCATTCTGTTCCCATTTTCCCTTAGACCTACTGAGAAGGTGGGGGTGATGGGGAGCAGGGTCCTGCCTAAGAATTTGAGCATGCCAAAGGAAAAATTGTCCTTTTAAAGCCACTGCCAGTGTTTTGGCCAGAGGGATACAGACCTGTAATCCTCTATTTAGTAGAATAAGTTAGTGAGTTTTTGCTTACACAGATTTAGACTCAGACCTTAGTTCTAAGCAGGAATGGAGAATTAAGCCTCTTTATATGGTAAGTATGACTTTATTGGTTAGGGCTGGCAGTCAGTTTGGGGGAGAAGGTCCTACTTGAGAGCTCACTGGAATGCGAATGACTAAGAGTGATATTATCATGGGGATAGCTTTATAGGGGTAGGAATTCAATAACATTAATTTTCCAAAAAATCATTCAAAAATTTTGGAAGTTATTCTATATCGTAAGCATATTAGTTGAGACATGCCTCATTGCTGATCCCAACAATGATGTGTTGAGGTGTGGTGGTTGAGAACTATGGAACTACAGTGTCACAGTGGAAAGTCTGGGGCTATGATCATTAAAGACAGGGAAGTTGGAAGGAAAATGAGAAAGAGAATACTAACGATAACTATGTTTTGTTGAGTGCTTATTATACGTCAGGGGTTGGACACTTTCTGCACATTATTTCACTGAATCTTTGCAACGACCCTGGGAAGTGACTAGTTAACTTTGATACAGTTTGTACATGGTGGACCCAGGATTCAAACTCCTCTTTATTACTCCTATAAGGGCATGAGAGAATTTATGGGTACAATTCTTGATTTGAATGAAATTAAAATGGAATCAACAAATATCCATTGATCATAATGTAAGGCCTTATGGTGACATAGATTCCAGAATCTCTTAGAAAACATAGAAGATAAACATATATCAGATGGGATTTTTCCTCCTTAAAGTCAAAACAGAAGCAAAAACAGTGTATCTACTTTCATGCCCATTATTGTCTCCTTTTCCAGTCTCAGTCCTCGGTCTATTTATTAACTCTTTCTTTTTATGCTTTCAAACTGTCCCCTCACTTGCCATTTTCCTTCCTCATAGGTTTACTCTACCCAACACAGAGATGAACAGGTATTCTGGATGTTGTGCCAGGTTTTCATTATTCATTTTTGGGGGAATGAGAGAGAAGAGAAAACTACTGCTCAACACCTCCCTCATCTCCTCATTTTGAGAAGCTGTTGCTCTCTCTGAAAGGAACCATTCAGAATTCATCGATAAATGGGAAATCTGGGTCTCAGGAAGTGCCATTTTTTAAAGTGAACTTGTAAAAAGTCAATTCTTTGCCTGTCCTTGGGAGAATTAACTATTGAATGGGTAAAACTCAGACTGTTAGGCACAGTCAGGCTAAAAAAGTAGGGAAAAGGTACCCACTAAGGAGGGATTGTTGTCTAGAAAAACCAGGACACAGTATCTTGTAATTAAAGGGTGTCACAGTTTTGTGAAAAAGCAAGTAGTATTTGGTAAGAAGCATAAGAAGTATGCGTGAACTATTTTTATTTAATGTGATGCAATATTTTACTTAAATTGAGCCCATATCCTAAATTGGGTCAATTTCAGGTGTACAAACGGCCTCTCTTTTCAAATATAGAATAGGTATTGTAGACCTAGACTAAACTTAGTTCAAACTTTTGGCCAATTTGTAAAAGAAGTTAAGAACAGAAATAGAGAAACCAATCACTCAGTAAGTCTTAGCCCAAATGGTATGTATGAATGAAATAGATTTTGACAAATATGTAAGAATCTGTTTAGCCATATTACTGTTTATGTATCTTTCCTATACTAACTTGTGTTGGCTTTCCATTGTCATTAGAATTAGTGTAATTAGAATAGTGCAGTGTCCTTTTCTATTCTTAGCTTATATTACATGCCCCTGTGCTTCCTCCACTCCACATGGACATGAGTTAGACAGTCATGGGTCTTACTTTTTGCTCAGGCTAATTTCACCAAGGATGCCTTTCTTCTCTTGGGCTATTTAATTCCTACCAATTCCTTCAGATCCTGTTTGAAGAAGTTATATCAGGCAGGTTTAGGATGTACAAATAAATCAAATAGGAGACGGTCAGTATCAGAATGATACAGAGAAGTGACACTGAGAATTCAGAGGAAGGAAGGATTACTTCAGCTGCGGTCATCTTGGATGAGTTTTTGGAGTGGTAACAATTGCATGGGGTCTTTGTATTCAAATAAATGAATTATGAGTGGCATTTGGTTATATTGAAGTAGAATGGGAAAGGGAATTTCATGCAAAAAGAGCACCATGAGGCAAACACTGGAGTGAGGAGTTTGTGAAACAGCAGATTGTGTATTTTGACAGGAACAGGTATTGCAAAAAAATAAAAGAGAATAGGTTATAAAGGAAGTTAGAGACAATGTTGAAACTTTGAGCACAAAGTGTTAGCATTGGGAGCTCAATAAACTCTTTCCCCTGCCTGAATTCAGGCCAATTAAGAGGTTTTAGATGTCAACAAATTGGAGTTATAATGCCGTCATCAGCACTGTTAGAGCTGATTAGAGAATGAACTTTTAATTGGTGGCCAAGTGGGTTTATTAATACTCTTCCCTTGCATTAGACAGAATTACTGGTCAACTGAAGACCTGTCTGTTGTGGGCAGAACCTGTACCATGTGGGAGACATCAGAAATTGTTCAATTCCTTCCTTCTTCCCCCACCCTTCCTTCCATCTCCTGTCTCTCCCTCCCTCCCTCCCTTCCTTAGTTTCTTCTTCTCTTCTATATATATTGAGTACCTATTATGCGCCAGGTACACTTCTACTGCCGAGAATAAAGTATTGAACAAGAAAGACATAAGACTTACATTTAGGAAAGAATTCAAGTATTCTTAAGGCAGACCAGATCTGAAAAGAAAAATCCCAGAAAAGCCTCAGCTGATCATGCTCAATTTCTTCTCCTAAACTCAGGATGCAGTATAACCACAGAAATGGCAAATGTTTACCTCGCTCAATTTTCTAACCTACAAAATGGTAATAAGAACTCTTCCCTTGAAGAACTCTTTTTAAGTCAAATGAAAGCACATTGAATATCTTAGCATACTGTTCACACATAGAGACAAGTTGAGTTAATAAACCTTATGTTTTCTTCCCTCTTCTTACTTAGCAACTCTTATTACCATAATTTCTCTTTGTCCTCTTATTCATTCTTCCACTTTCCTTCTCGCCTGCTTTTCTCCACTAAGAATATTTGAGGACTTTCCAAGAAACCCACCCTTTAGTTTTATGTAATAGTCTTATAGCTACTTTGCATTGGAAAGAAAATTTGCTTGTGCTTTGAAAATGCTTGAACTCATTATTTAACAGTTTTACAAATAGAACTTGGTCAACATGCTGAATCAAAAACCCTACTGGGCAGTGGGAACTAGCATTGAAGGATAGAGAGATGGTCTCTCTCCTTGCAGATCTTATGGGCTGTGGCAGAGGCAGACCACAAGTGTGATGGGGAAGCAATCCAGGAGCTAGGAGGATCAGTGGGAAGACCTATATAAGGAAGTATTTTTAAAATATTTTATCCAGAGTCTCTTAGATGGCATTCAGAGGCCAAGAACCTTCAGCTGAAACAGTATAGAAAATGTGGGTGCATGGTCACTACAGAGGCACACACCTGTAGCTGCATGCTAGGTTGGGAGAAAAGTTAATCAGATTCGCCAGGTGGAGTGTGATCAAGCAGATGTTAAGTGTTTAAATAAATGCATTATGAACATTGTGGAAAGACTATGTGGTACTCATGCTTAATGATGTTAGTAATAATGCCCTTAGTGATATAAACAGCTAACATATTTTTACTTCTCTGCACTAGTTGCTAAGCATTGTGTTAGGAGCTTTACACACATTATCTCATTTAAAACTCAAAATAGCTTCAAGAAGACAGTGGCAGATCCAGTAGTTGCCTGTCCAACAGTCTCACGCCCTTTGTCCTTGCTACAGAGTCCTTATTGTTTTTCACCTTTCTCCAAATGGGCACATTCTGGTTGACTCTTTCTCAGTCCCTCCACTTGGAGTGAATTGTAATTGGTGGTCTAATTTGACTTGCCAATCATAGTGGTCTAATTTGACTTGCCAAATAATTGGCTAGGCCTGGAAAGGCCATGTAATTTTGAGACTTGAGAGAAACATTGTTGAGAATTTATGAGAAGAGTTTTCTTGCTCCAAAATATGGATGCAAGGTAAATATATTGTCCTTTCTATCTGTGGATATCATCATTGGCAGGTGATGTATAGCACCAAACAGCAACTTGGCCCAGTGTGAGGACCAGGCAAAAGAGGATAAGCCAATGCACCAAGCATGGTCAGGGAATGGAAGGAGTGAGAGATAAAGGACCTAGAACCCTGATAGGATTGTTGAGCTACTGAATTAACCAGTCTTGGAACTGTCTACCACTTCCCCCCACCCCACCGCTGCCCAGATCTTAACAACGAGGGATAATAAATGTCCTTATTGTTTAAGATATTCCTGTTGGATTTTCTGTTACTTGTAACCAAGAGAATGCCTAGAGATGATTCCCTTTCTACTAAATTGAAGCACAGAGAAGTTAAGTTACGTCCAAGGTCATATAGCTGCGAAGAGGGAAAACCAGAGTCCAAAACCTGTCTGACTCCTGAGGGGGGCCTTGTGCCTAACAACCAGCTGTAATCCCTCTGCACTGACCTTGACATTTCAATTATGTATGAGCAGAATAGTGCTGATTTAACTGCATTGCATTTCAAGAATCAAATTTGCTGTATGGTGTTGTTAGTCTGGCCTAGAGTAAGATTACTGGTGACCCTGAGGCCTCCCTGGACTGAGGCTCCCTCATTAATAACAGTTATGAAGCAGCAGAAGAGAAATGTGATGGGTCCTCTCCTAGCCTTCTGTTCCACACCTCCTCTTTACTTGTGATTACAGATTTGAGAGACAATCTATCCAATGGATGTGTAAGATTTTGGTTTTTGTCAACCCTGTTTTTAACTGCATGATAAATCTTACCTAGATTGATTCCTTGAATTCTTGAGTATGGATATGTCTGAGACTGAGAAATTATCCCATAGGTACATCATAAATATTTATATACATAAACATTATTACTTGATGGTTTGTACCTGCCTGAGAATAAAGTCACCTTAAGAGTCAGTCCTCATCCTTATAGAGACAGACACCATCAAGACATAATGTAATTAATTCTGGGAGTCCTTGGACATGCTGTTGGGAGTGGTGATGTGGCATATCTTAGACTTCAGGGTCATGAACAAGAGCATGTCCAAGTCAGGGCTGAAACAGCAAAAGAGTGGACCGGTGGGACATTTCTGGAAGACTGTAGAGATTAGACTAGCATATGACATAATGAAACATTCTATAGGGTACCATGGCAGGAAAGTCCTGCTTTTTAGCTTAAAAGTACCTTTTGGACATAGGCAGAATTAAGGCAGCACTTATGACATTGGGATGTTGAAGACATTGCGAATATCATACCATGAAATACAACATCTAATTAAACTACTCCATAAAGAAAATCTTTTTAAAAGAATCATTTTATATCTCCATACTGTCTTTGTCTCAACTCCATATGTGTTAAAATATGAAGCCCATTTTTTTCCCCAACCAAAAGGTTTCCAGCTCAATCATGGACTTGAAACACTGAGAGATTAGCTGAAAAGCCACGTGAATGGGACTTGAATTCAACACGTAGAAGTTCTAACTTACAAGAAATGCGCTATGCAAATAATTCATTTTAGTGGCGTGTTTAGAGTTACCTGTTGGCCTCTTCTGGGCTGAAAACATTCCCTAGGTTTAAATTCTTTAATCAGGTATTAATCATATAGCTGTATGCTTGTAACATTCATTTCTATTGGATACTGTTTGTTAAGTTAATGTATTTTATTATCCATCTACTTAAAAATATAATATGAGCTACTAAAAAAACTACAAAAAACTCAGTAAGATGAAGATAAGATTAAAGAAATCAGGACAAAAGTCAAATGGAATAGTGAGATGAAATCAGGAAGCCTTAGTACATGGAAGTGGATTATGCAAGATTATACACATGTATTAAAGCTACATCAGTGAAGTGGTAAGACTCATATAGTCCCCAAGTTAGAAACATTCCTAACTGATCAGGACAAGCAGCATTGACTTTCCCTGATACTAAGGCCTGAGGAAATGGTTTTCCTGTAAGTCTTTATAAAGGGGGCACTAAAATGTAAGTCCCCTAAATAGTATGTTTACAATAAATATAGAGTTCTGTAAAAGTGATTGTATTGGGAGCTGGTATACAAAACAGTGCAGTCCACATTTCCGTAGTTAGATCTATGTGCATGACTTTCTTTTTTCCTCCATGAAGCAAAGCTGCTAAATTGAGAATAGGTTTCCAGACCTTAATATTTGCCCATTGTGACTACGACCCTTTTGCAGGTATGAAAACTGAAGCAGTTAGCTATAGTGCAGCCAGTCACAGTCCATACTGGAAATCACAGCCCTTAAGTTTATATTGTGAACTTACTCACTTTGCCTTCCTACTCTTTGTCTTTTTCATTAGAATTTTTTTTTAACCCATGGGTTTCCCTTGAGTTTAGAGTGCACCTGTTCATGTTTATATCTGGGAATGCATCCTTCCACTGGGAAGACCTCTGTGCATAAATTTAGGGTATCTCTTTGTTTTACAAAACATATATGGGGAGGTACAGCTAAAAGATAAGTCAAATGATTCTGAATTATGACACTCATTCCCAAAAAAGAGGGAGATGCTTAAATGTGAATCGTTTGAAAAAAAATCAACAACCAGCTCCCCTCTCTGGACTTCATGGGCATTTCAAGGTATCTTTGTGGGTGGAGTGGGAAGAGGGTGGCCCTTAACAATCATACCATGTGTACATACTTTTGGTGTATATAAAGTATATCAGGCTCAGTATAAAACATTGTTTACAAAACTGTGTCATTTTATAAGTTAACCTTTCCCATGATTGTACCCCAAGAGAGAACACCTGTTAGTAGTTTGGGGTATGTTATTCAGATTTTTATTTTCTCTGGGAATAGTAACATTTATGTAACTCTGCATAATGGTCTTCTATCTTGAGTTAGAATATTGGTCAAAAGGAAATGAGCTTTAGCTTTCAACAGGTCAGGGCCATCATGTGGCCCATTGCCTTCA
Source organism: Mandrillus leucophaeus (assembly GCF_000951045.1). NCBI lineage: Eukaryota > Metazoa > Chordata > Mammalia > Primates > Cercopithecidae > Mandrillus > Mandrillus leucophaeus. Next base: position 167,175 of record NW_012110363.1, on the reverse strand, counting down.
TCTCCTGCTGTTCACATTGGTGGAGTACAGGTGATTGCGGGGTAAACAGTATCTTGTTCTCTGCTGGGAACACACAGAACCCCCAAAACATTGAAAGTCACCTTTTACTTGGGATTCTTGCAATGCAATCCAACCCATAAGGTGTTGAGAGGATGTTGAGTTGTCAGATGAGGTTGGCTGACCCAGTTGCCCGTTGTCTTGTCTTTTCGCCTGGACTTTTGTTTTCATTTGCATATGACCCCTCTCCTGGAAAAGCACTCCTTTCCCTCAGTCTTTTTAACTCTTCGTCTTCTCCTTCAGCACTTTGCCTCCTCTTGCAAACTCAGCATCAGTGACTCTCTGATCTGCCTATTTTTAGATTTGAATGCTTTCCTTGTACTGCAAATGCGAAAGTCATGGAAGTATTTCCATATATGAATCTGTAGCACAGGGAAAGGGTTCATGCCAGAGACATGAAGTTGAAGCTACCCTCATATAGGAGATATTTAAAATCATGAGACTGGATGAGGTAACCAAACCAGAGAATGAAGACGGAGGAAAGGAGACGTTTACTAAGCAGTTTGAAAGTACTGATGCCTGTGTATATGAGGCGTATGTGAAAATTAATTCCATTGTGAAATCTTAGAGGTAAGAACAAAAATTAAAAATAAGTGTCAGCTTTTCTAAGTCTGTTCCTTCTGCCAAATTACATATGTGATTCATACTGGCCAAAGAATTTACTTCTGAGCTTCAGGGAAATAAAACCTTGGAAGAAATACTTAGCTAGGATCCTCTCGTGAATTTGTTTGTCATTTAAGGATTTATGGTGTTAGACATTGCCAATATCTATGATGGACATATAGTATTTGTAATACAAATTCATTTTTTGATGAATAAAATTTTCTGATCATGTACTTTTTTTGTGTTTCCAGATACCTGTAAGAATACTATGAAAATATTCGGTCATGGATTGCTTTGTTGTTTACATATGGTTTCTTTCTCTCTATTTTATTATTGTTTGGTGATGATGAGAATACTACAAATGTATTTGAAAATGATTGTTGTCCTGAACAGAGTTGTACATGATAAATGATCATATGAACCAGAACTAAGAGAATTTCACTTGTTATTAACACTGTTAATGCTAATAATAAACAGTTAAAAAGAGAATTTGAAAGTCATATAGTAAGAACTTGGGAAAGTAGACATCATAACTTGTTTTTCAGGTGCATCTGGAAGTGAAAGGTGATGTAGGTGTATTTGGAGCCTGTGTGTGTGTATGTGTGTGAATTATGACTTAGTGATATAAAAGGGAGGTGACTTTTGAACATTACTCAGCCAGTTACTTACAATTGATATTTCGATCTATTCTTTTGTCACAGGGTTAACAGTATCAACAGCCTAGGTCAGTTCACTGAAATAATTTAATAACTCAAAAGCAAGTAACTAAAATGATGTTTAAGTGCCAGTCTGTGGATCAGCTACCAGCAACCTAATTTTTATGCCATAAATATAAATTAATTTTTCTCTTAAAGATGAGTAATCTTAGCTGTGAGGGCAGACAACGCCTTATTGAAACAGTGTGTTTGGTAGAGAAGAGCTCTGGAATGAGAGCTCCTGTGTGGGCACTCTATTTCTCTAACTTTAACTTCCTTCAATTCCTTTTCGCATAGGTACCATGGAGAGGTTTTTGTTTCGTTTGATTTGTGTGTGTGTTTTGCTTGGAGGGGCAGGGGTCGTGGAGTGTGATTAGATTTAAAGTTAAAAGGATCTTGATAAAATAATTACTGGATCCTGTAATAGATCCGTTTTCTGTTTTAGTTTTTCCAATGGCAAACATGATTAAAATGAAAATTTTGTGAAATATAAAGTCATGATGTAAAAATTTCACTCAGTGAAAGCACTTTGAAGACAAATAGTTTAGGTCCTTTAAAAAAATCTCTCTCTCTCTCTCTGGTAAAGACAGATCCAGCCTCCTGTCTGTTTTTGTACCACCTGGTACAAAAGCTAAGAATGGTTTTTACATTTTTAAATGCTTGAAAAAAGAGAGAGAGAAATAATATTTCATGATAATTGAAAATGACATGAAATTCAAATATTGGTATGTGTAAATAAAATTCTACTAGAACAGAGCCATTCATTTACTTATTGTCCATGGCTCTTTCATGCTAAAATGGCAGAGTTGAGTAGTTGTAACAGAGGCTTTATGGCTTGTACAGCCTAAAATATTTACTGTCCCGCCCTTGCTCACCCCTGGTTTAGACATCAGGAATGCCTTCAGTCCTGTGACTCCTCCCCATCCATGCTGTAGTGGGTCTTCAAGAACCCAGTACTGTGAAGATGCACTCATAATAGTTCAAGACAGATGGCCAATGCCTATCAAATATAATTTCTTTTTAGGATTAATATTTTTTGATGCTCATCTTTTTTATAATAATGTTTCCATAAAATTACATGTATTTGGCTGGGCACGGTGGCTCACGCTTGTAATCCTAGTACTTTGGGAGGCTGAGGTGGGCGGATAATGAGGTCAGGAGATCCAGA
>NW_012110363.1:159097-163822 GCF_000951045.1 Mandrillus leucophaeus | reverse complement strand
ATTTCATTATTTACATTTAACATATTGGTGTAGAATTTATTTTGGTCTGAGGTTAATATCAATCCTGATTTTTCCTCATGTATTTTGCCAATTTTTCTAGCAATTTATGGGAATAAACCCACATTCTTCAATGGTTTTCTTTGTTATATACAATTTTAGTTTTAGTAGGATCCGTTTCAGGTCTTGCTTTTGTGTTCTATTGATCTGCCTGCCAATTCTTTTATTAGATCACACTATTTTAATTGTTTATTTTGTAACACCTTATAGGACAAGTTACTTTCCATTTCCCTAAACCCCACTGGTCTCCTTTCACAAAATTTCCTTAGACTGCTTTTTTGAGGTGGGAAGAAAGGACAATAATTAAGTAATAGAATTCATGGTTTCTTAAACTCATTCTTCAATTAAGGCAATAAAAACATGTTATTGTAACAACTTTTTCAGGCTGTAACTTGAGAATATGTATTCAGCCTATTCATCTAATAGCTGTGAGAGTCTCTCTGAACATACATTTTAAAAGGTAAAACCTTTTAAAAGATGTTCTGTTTCCAACGTCTTAATAGTTCCACATGCTTTGAGATCGCTTTCTTCTTTCTTTCTTTCTTTCTTTTCCTTCCTTCCTTCCTTCCTTCCTTCTTTCTTTCTTTCTTTCTTCCTTTCTTTCTTTCTTTTTGCCTAGCTGATTTTAGTTGTAGCATTTAGTGGCTTTGAAAAAGCATTATGGATCTTATTCTATGATAATATAGCTTCGTTAATAGTGTTTTATGAGTAAAATTATTGTTCCTTAATGAGTGTTTGATGAGTGTCATGAACCATCTTGTTCTTACATGTTTCCTCTGAAGAACAAATAGAGAAAATAGTCATAAAGGTTATTTCTTAAACTTGCTTGTATTCATTAATTCATGCAACAGACATTTCTAGCACCTCAGTATGAACTAGGCACCAGTGTTATGGCTGCTGGAGATGCAGCAGGGGTGGTTAGGGGTGGGGCGAGATCAGTGTAATGGTTGTCCTGAAGCTTAAATTCCAGTGGGGAAGACATGTTATTATCAATACACAAATAAATAAAAATATATAATGCAACATAACATGGAGATAAGTTCTCTGAAGAAAACAAAGCAGGGTTAAGAAAAAAAAAAGGGTGAGACAGAGGTAAAGTGACACTCTTGACTAGAGCATCAAGCAAAGCCTGTCTGATTAGGTGTACAAAGAGTAGATTTTAGAGACTGGAGCTTGTTATACTAAAGGCTGGCGGAAAGGCCTTGCAGGCACAGGGAACACTAAGTACAAGGCCCTAAGGTGGGAACAAGCCAGTGTTTTCCAGGACTGTCGAGGAGATGGGTATGTCCAGAGGGGAGTGAGAGAGTTGGAGAGGAGTGGGGGATGAGGTCAGAGAAGTAGCCAGGGGTCAGATTAAAGACTTGGGTTATGTTGTGTAGGATGGGAAGTTGTTGAAAGCGTCTGAGCAAGAGAGTAATAGGATTTGGTGTCATTTTAAACAGGATCTCTCTGCATGTAGCAGAAAGTGAATGGTAGTATAAGTCACTAAAAAGACTGGGAGGGTAGCAGATTGTAGGGTGGAGTGGGGTGGGAATCAGGAGTTCCCTTTGAGCAGGTTGCATTTGAGATGCCAATTAGTCACTTGAGATGTGTGAGGTGTGAGTTGGCATATAAGGATGCAGAGTCTGGAGCCCAGATGGAGATTTAGAATTGGGGAGTCATTGGCACAGAGATTGGTATAGTGCCATGGGCTGGTCAGACCACTCAGAGAGTGTGCTAATTTCCTAGGGCTGCAGTAACAAATTACCAAGAATTTGGTGGCTTAAAGCAGCAGAAATTGGGCCGGGTGTGGTGGCTCACACCTTTAATCCCAGCACTTTGGGAGCCTGAGACGAGCGAATCACGAGGTCAAGAGATCGAGGCTATCCTGGCCAACATGGTGAAACTTCGTCTCTACTAAAAATAAAAAATAAAATAAAATAAAATAAAATAAACATTAGTTGAGCATAGTGGCACGCACTGTAGTCCCAGCTACTTGGGAGGCTGAGGCAGGAGAATCGCTTGAACCCGGGAGGCAGAGCTTGCAGTGAGCTGAGATCGTGCCATTAGTTGAGCATAGTGGCACGCACTGTAGTCCCAGCTACTTGGGAGGCTGAGGCAGGAGAATCGCTTGAACCTGGGAGGCAGAGCTTGCAGTGAGCTGAGATCGTGCCACTGCGCTGCAGCCTGGTGACAGAGTGAGACTCCATCTCAAAAAATAAAATGAAATAAAATAAAAAAAGAAACAGCAGAAATTATTCTTTCTCCCAATTCTAGAGACTAGAAGTCTGCAATCCAGCAGGGCTTTGCTCCTTCTGGGGGCTCTGGGGTCATTCCATTCTTTATCTCCTCCAGCTCCTGGTGGCTGTTGGTGTTCCTTGACTTGTGACCACATCCCTTCAATCTCTGCTTCCCTGGTCACATTGCCTCCTCCTCTTCTGTTGGGCAAACCTTCCTCTGCCTATCTCTTGTAAGGACATTTGTTGGATATAGGACCCACCCAGATAAGCAAGGATAAGATTCTTCTCTCAAAATCCTCAACTTAATCTTGTCTGTTGCCATATAAGGTAGTGGTCACTCCTTTATCAAATAAGAGAATAGTCACAGGTTCTGGGGATTAGAACACTGACAGAGTTTTTTTGGAGGCCAGCATTCAGTCCCCTACAAGCAGTCAGTGTGGATTGAAAAGAGGTAGTCCCAAGACCGGGTGCTATAGTGTTCAGAAACCAGGAAGAGAATACAAAACCAGTGAAGGAAACTGAGGTGAGGTCAGTTAAGGTGGTGCATGAGGAGGACGGCCATAATGTGGTGTCTGATGAAGAATATGTTTCAATAAGGAGGCGACGACTAGCTGTGTGAAAGGCTGCCAAACGATTCAGAAAATAAAGATCAAGCCTCGATCATTAGACTTTGGAACTTGGTGAACTTGCCAAGTCGTGTCCAGAGAGCGTGGCATACTTGCATTAGTTGTGGGCCCCAATGCTGGTTCCAAGTTCCACTGGAATATTATAGTCCTGTTTCAGCTGCGGGATCAGTGGTTGTCCAGTGCTTCAAATGTAAAAGGTTATTTAATGATTTTTTTCCTTCTTTTCTATGTAAAGTTCTATGTGTGTGTTGTGTTAATAACTGTTTCTTCAAACAAATTGTTAAATGTTCATGGATAGAAAAACTGGAAATTGTAATAAGAAAAAAAGTGGGTTATTTAATTTTAAATTTCATCTCAAGTGCTGCCATTTTTTCCCCCTAGAACTCCTGTTTTATTGCTCTTTTTTACTGGGCTCTGAGACCTTTTTATTTTTTTTCACAACTTTTGCTGAGTTAAGTATAGAGTTACTTAGGAGTGGATAGAGGAATTATGGCCAAACTTGTCACATCATGCCTTTTGGGTGGAGTCTGGCTGCACTGACCACTGATGTTGAAGGGGAGGAAGCCCTGTTATCCTGATGAGGGGGATGCAAGCAGATCCCTTCCACTTGTAAAACATACAAAAACCATGGAAACATGCCTTCAAGAGCCAATGATTTCAGTTTGTCTCCTGTCTTCGTGACACATTCATAGGGAGGAATTCTTACCTGGATGTTAACATGAAGGAAGTAATAAAAATTATTTATTTGTATTTTTTGTAATTTCATCCTTTATTTTAGATGCAAGGGATACATGTGCAGGTTTGCGTGATGCTGAGGTTTGGGGTACAATTGATCCCATTTCCCAGGCAGTGAGCATTGCAACCAATGGGTAGATTTTCAACCCTCTCCCAACCTCCTCCTTCTAGTAGTCTCCTGTGTTTATTGTCCCCATCTTTATACCCATATGTACATAATGTTTAACTCCCACTTATGAGTGAGAACTGCAGTATTTGGTTTTCTGTTCCTGTGTTAATTCCCTTAGGATAATGGCAGCCAGCTGCATTCATGTTTCTGCAAAGGACATGATATTGTTCTTTTTTATGGCTGTGCAGCATTCCATAGTGCGTATGTTCCACATTTTCTCTGTCTAATCCACCATTGATGGGTCCCTAGGTTGATTCTATGTTTTTGCTATAATAATTTATTGGTAGAATAATTTATTTTCCTTCGGATATTTACTCAGTAATTGGATTATTGTTAGAATGGTAGTTCTTTAATAAATCTCCATACTTCTTTCCATAGTGGCTGAACTAATTTGCATTCTCATCAAGAGTGTATAAGCATCCCCTTTTCTTCATAGCCTCATCAGCATCTGTTATTTTTTGACTTTTCAATAATAGCTATTCTGACTGGTGAGAGATAGCATCTCATTGTGGTATTGATTTGCATTTCTCTGATGATTAGTGATACCGAGCATTTTTTCCATATGTTTGTGGGCTGCTTATATGTCATCTTTTTAGAAATGTCTGTTAATGTCTTTTGCCAGCTTTTTAATGGGGTTATTTGTTTTTTGCTGGTTGAATTATTTAAGTTCCTTATAGATTCTGGACATTAGACCTTTGTCAGATGCATAGTTTGAGATTATTTTCTCCCATTCTGTGGGTTGTCTGTTTACTCTGCTGAGATTTTCTTATACTGTGCAGAATCTCTTTCGTTTAATTAGGTCCCACTTGTCAATTTTTGGTTTGGTTGCAATTGCTTTTGAGGACTTAGTCATAAATTCTTTGCCAAGGCCAATGTCCAGAATGTTGTTCTTCTAGGATTCTTATAGTTTGAGGTCTTA
>NW_012110363.1:143726-158597 GCF_000951045.1 Mandrillus leucophaeus | reverse complement strand
TCTATGATTTCTTTCAGCAGTGTTTTGTAGTTCTTCTTGTAGAGATCCTTTACTTCCTTGGTTAGATTTATTCCTAGTTATTTTATTTCTTGGTGGCTATTGTAAATGGGATTGTGTTCTTGATTTGGCTCTCAGCTTGAACATTATTGCTGTATAAGAATGTTACTGATTTTTGTATATTGATTTTGTATCCTGAAACTTTACTGAAGTTGTTTATCAGTTCCAGGAGCCTTTTGGCAGAGTCTTATGAATTCTCTAGGTATAGAATTATATTGTCAGTAAAGAGAGAGAGATTGGCTTCTTTTCCTATTTGGATGCCTTTTCTTTATTTCTCTTGCCCGATTGCTCTGGCTAGGACTTCCAGTACTATGTTGAATAAGAGTAGTGAGAGTGTGCATCCTTGTCTGATAAAAATTGTTTAAATCTCAGAAAACTAATAATGGAATCAGGGGGATTTTAATAATATATTGATATTTTGCATTTTTATAATGTTTCCATCAAACTTGTGAAAGATCAGACTCAGGGAGAACAATTCTGAGTTGGAAGAAGTTTACAGTAAAAAGTATCAGATTCATCTCTGTCTAAAATAGGTAAATTGAGATTGAGATGAAGAACACAAGAATGTTATTGAGAGTGCTGTAATGTGGCTCAGTAAGTAGATATAGGGATAAAAATCCTCCTGAGATATCCTCTTGATGCTCAATCAGCATCATAAGATTGCAATAATAGAATTGGCCAGGTGTCTCTTGCCTCAATTTAAACAACCATCTCTGGAGAAAGGACCCACGGAGCTTATTAACTAAGCAAGATTTCCTCTTGAAGCTTTGACAAAGCCATTTCCATGTGCTATTATTCAATTTGCCTAAGTTTTATGCGTCAGTCAATGGATTTTGGAAAATATAAATCTTAGAAAGATGTCAAATTATTTCTAGCCATTCAAGACCCAATATTAATTCCAGGCATTCAAGACCCAATAGGTGGGACATGTTGTTGAGAATACTAGGTCAATATTTTTAGGTGTTTTGGTCAAAACAGGGAGAAAAACATTCTTATGTTATGATTCTGAAACTCAGAATATGAATTGCTAACATAAATTGACATCAATACTCTTACCCTACTTTTGTGTCCTTACATTTTGCTTTGCCAAAAGTCCAGATGAGAAAAAGGTCTTGAAAGCGGAAATAAGGAAATTTGTTTTATATAAGCTGAATTACTTATTAATATGTACTATTAAAGGCTAAGAATGAATTTTAGAATTTAAAAGTTCATTGTATGTGTCTTTCAATGAAGGCGAAGTTATTGAGAATACCATATGGCTTTGGAAGATATATTTGGTGTCTTCAGGAATTTGAAGCTTCTAAATTATCAACAGCTGTCAGAATAGAATAGACCAAATGTATTTGGAGTTTAGTTCTTTGTAGTGGGGAAATTTGTGGATTTCCTGCTTCAGCCCAACTGATGAGAAGAATCACAATATGAGAAGACATGATGAGAAGAACTTATAAATATGTTAGATGGTTGCACAGGATGAATAATTTTGCTACAGAATATGAGTTAGATGAGAGAAAAGATAAATTTAAAGGCTGTATCATCAGTTCAAAAAATAGACAATTAAAGCGGGAAAATAACAGTGCCAGTTGGTAGAAGTTTCATCATGCCCAGGAGTTCTCAGTCTAGGCACTACTAACATTTTAGGCCAGATAATTCTTTGTTGTGAAGTCTATCTTAGGCGTTGTAGGATGTTATATAATACATTGTAGCAGTATCTCTCGAATTAACCTGTTAAATGAAAGTAGAAACCCTTCCCCAGTTGTGACAACCAAAAATGTCTCTAGACATACTAAATGTCTTCTTGGGGGGCAAATTTGTCCCTGGTTGAGAACCACTAAGCTAGACTACTGCAAAATAGCTCCAAAAGTCACATTCTAGTTATATGCTCAAGATGGAACAGGATGAAGGAGAAGGTTTGTGGAGAACTTTGTTGAACACATTATCAGGGTGAGGCTTTATTTGGAAAGTACTGTAATTAAAGTGTAGCTCCTGCATGTATATTGTATTGATGAAAAGCTGATTATTTTGCTTTCAGTCCAGAGTTAAATGAGTATAACAGGAGCACAAATATTGTAAGTGATGAAATTGTCTTTTATTTTTGCCTTCCTCCTAAAAGCCTTACAAATATATGCAAGATAGCCAGAGTTATTTTTTAAAACTAAACCTAATGGTATTGGGTAGCCATTTCTGGGTAGAACTTTCCACTTGCTTGAGTTTCACTACATCTACTCGGAGACCTACATAATCTTAAGTGCCTGTCTTCTTATATTCTACACTAAATGATATGTATGACAGAGACCATTTGTATGCACCAAATATCCTTATGCTCCTCTCCTTTTCTCAGCTTCCCTTGCAGCTAAGCTGGGAACACATAACTAGTTCTGCCCAGTGGAATGTGAGCTGAGCATGGCTTCTGGGCTGAAGAAGTTAAAAGCCAGAAGGCCTCTTCCATCTCTCTCCTTCCCTGTCAGAGTGACTTTGGGGACCTCGCCCATATGTGTCTTTGTGGAAAAGAAATAGCTGCTCCTTTGTTCCTTTTTTTTTTCATTTTATCTGTTTTCTCTTCTCTTTTTCTGTGATGTCCATTAATGGGAAGTTGGACTTTCTGAATTAATCTGCTTAATTCTCTTTTATTCCAATTGTGATCACTTTCTCTATATTTCTGCTTTCTGGAACCCAGTTGAATTTGATCACATGGAATAAAAGGTTCAGCTAAGACTTAAGAGCACAGGCACCATTACTAGTTGCCTTCATGTTAATGATATTATGGTGAGAAACAACATATACATGGGGTAAACATTTACTTGGAATGGCGCTACACATAATCTAGCACATTCTGCATCAGAGGAAGGTCAAGAGATTTGGGGTCTGATTTTTCTGTGAATAAAGGATTATATGAAAGGTGTCAGATTTGGGAGGCAGCACATAGATCATGGTCATTAGAGCATGCCCTCTGCTGCCAATTGTATGGATATGAATTTCAGTTTTGACACTTATTCTTTATGTGACCTTTGGCCCGTTACATAAACTCTCTGAGCCTGACTTGTCTGATCTGAAGAATGAACATTAGTACCTGTAGGTTGTAAGTATGTAATGTATTTTAAGCTCTTAGAAGAGTACGTGTTCTATAGCATAGAATCCTTCCTCCCTCCCTCCCTCCTTCCTTCCTTCCTTTCTTCCTTCCTTCCTTCTCTTTCCTCTCTTCCTCTCTTTTTATTATAAGTGCTGCTTTTGTTATAAGTGCTATGTAGGTGTTTGCTCTTACTGTTAGTTGGGTTGTAAACTAAAAGCATTATCTATCATGAGCCTATGAGCTCGAGAATTTTTTGAGTTCTATGGAGCCTGTTTTATTTCTCACTGTATACTCCCACAGTTAGTATAAATAAGTTAAGTGCTTTTATAATTTTACTTGCTTCATCTTTTCTATCAGGCACAGGATTGCTGGTAACATAAGTGGTACGTATGGCAAAATAAGATGGTGCCTTTTCCTCTGGGCATGTCAGTGTTTGTGCCTGTTTTGGAGAGCACAGCATGGGCTGGATTTCATTCCCCATGTACCTACAGGCACCTGCAGACCAAATGCTATACCACTGTGCAGGGCTCTGACTGGGACATTACTCCCAGAAGGAAAGCTGGCCAGGGAGACTCAACTCTCACATTCTAGCATGAATTCTGTCCTTGGGATTGGGTTACTAGTAATGGTGGCATTTACTGTCTTGATTTCTTGGCCCTCCCCTTGCTGCTCTCAAAGGTGGGGGGCATCAAGGCTATCACTTGAAGGCCTAGGTATGAGAGGGAATCAACAGCTTGGCTGTCAGGTTCTTAATCCTATGGGTATTCTTAAATCTTTGAGATTGGATGAGATTAGTTACGTATAGTGAATGAAATAAGAAGACAAAAGAACATAGGGCTGAGCCCTAAGGACCTCAAACTTTCATAGATCATCTGAAAAGATATGAGTGGGCAAAAGATATTGAAAAGGAGAACTCACAAAGAAAGGAGAAAAGTGAAGGGGGAATTATCACAGAAGGTAAGCGAGGAGAGAGATATAAAACCAAAGCCTAGGCTTTGTGAATAGCTATGGGGGTCATGTGGTTGTGAAAATTATTGCAATAATTCATGACTAACTGAAAAGTAATGCTAGCATTTCTATTTCCTCCCGATCACCCTCCTGTCTCATAGGTGACAGCCTCTGATGCAGATTCAGGACTCTATGGCTTTATTGAGTATTCTCTTTATGATGGATTTCTGAGCTATGAAGCACCTCAGGCATTCCGGATCGACCCTCATGATGGGCGAATCTGTGTTTCTCAAGATATCGACAGGGAAAGGGATCCTGCTACCTATGATCTCCTGGTGAAAGCTAAGGACGGGGTAAGTTTTTATGTATGAAGTCTATTTTAAACATAATCACGAGTGAGCCACTGTGATTATGTGACCCACAGAGGACCAATGATGATCAACAATTGGGTCATTCTGCTTCATGTGTCACTGCCTCTTTCCTTTGCTGAAGTTTTTTGAAGCAAATATCAAGCACGTTATTTCACCCACAAATAATTCAATAATATCTCTTAAAAATAATGACTTTGAAAACACAGAGCTACAAAACATTAACAATAATGCTTTAATGATAGCTAATATCCTTTCTATGTTAAATTTTCTTGATTATCTAAACATGTCTTTTATAGTTGGTTTCTTTGAATGAAGATCCCAATAAGTTCACAAATTGATTTGATTGATATATTCTTTAAGTTTCCATGTATAACAGTCAGGCCTCTTACCTGTTCTCCTATGGTTTTTTAAAAAAAACAAGTCATTTGTCCGGTTGATTTTCCACATGCTAAATGTGGCTGATTACATCCTTGGGATTCATTTACCGTGTTCTTCCATTCCCTCTATTTCCTATAAACTGGCATTAGAGACAGAGAGCTGATTGTTTTCAGACTCATTTAGGTGATGCCATTTGCTTCTTATTGCATCAGCAGATACATACCATTATTTTGTTACAGGTTGAAGAATGGTAACTTTTGAATTCTATTATTCCTTTACATTTATTATCTGGAATTCTTCAACTAAGGAAAATGTTCTCACAACAACTATTTGATTACTCTTAAGTGTAATTCACATAGGAAATGCAGGATAAGGCTTTATTATTTGTTTTTATTTTACCAGATTTTTTAAATAGTAACTTGCTGTCTTAACTATCTCCAAAGGTAAACAATAATTTTTTTCTAGTTTGAGTGTAAATTCCTGGATTTTAAAAAATTTAATGTATTTCAATACATTGCTGACCCTATCCTTTCTGATGTTCTCATTGACCCATTCTTGATCAGTGAAGGCACTTTCAATTTGATTCCTTTGCCTTTTTTTGTTGTTAAACTTTTAAATTGACATATAAAATGGCATACAGAGAAATGCACAAATAGTAAGTGTATAGCTCAATGGATTTTTGCAAAATGAACAGACCCATAAAAGCAAATGAGAAAACATTAAAAAGCAAATGAGAAAACCCAGAAGCCCCCTCTTTGCTTCTTGTTGTAACCGTCCTCCCTCCACCTCCCCATCCCCCCATCCCTGCCTTTTTAGAAGCCACTGTTGACTTCTTACACCAAGCATTAGTATACCAATTTTTTAAACTTTCGGTGAATGGAATCTTACAGTATGTGTTTCTATCGAGTTTCTTTTGCCGAACATTATTTGCCTGAGTTATTTATGCTGCTGTGTATAGCAATAGTTCACTCATTCTCATTGGTTTATAGTATGACTTTATGTGAATATACAATAATTTTAACCTATAATTAATGGTACCCATTTTAGGATGTGCTTCTTTTAACATTCTTATACTTGCAATATGGTGAACAAATGTAAGCATTTCTCTTGCGTATATACTTAGGAGTAGAATTGCACTCCCACCAGTAAAGTATGAAAATTTCATTTGCTACACATTCTCCCTAACATTTGATATTTAATGCCTTTTCTATTATAGCAATAATAGTACTTATGTAATGGTATATCACATTGGGGTTTTACTTTGTATTTGTTTGATAACTAATGAGGTTTTTTCATGCTTATTGCTATTTGTATAATTTGTGAAGTGTCTGTTCTTCACAAGAAGAAAATCCTTTATTCATTTTCGATTGTTACTGTTAGATCTTTGTCTTACTGACTTGCACGAGTTCTTTATATTTTTGGCCTGAAAGTCCTTTGTTGGATATATTTATTGCATATATTTTTCTCCCATTCCGTGGCTGGCCTTTTCTATCCTTAATGGTTTCTTTTGAGGAACAGACGTTCTTCATCATAATAGAGCTTAGTAATTTCTCAGTTTGTTTTCCTTTATAGCTAGTGATTTTTGTGTTCTTTTAAGAAATATTTGCTTATCTTAGGGATATGAGGGTGTTCTCTTATTGTTTTCTTACCTTCATACTTACTTTTTATCAATCTGGTGGGATGAAGTTTTGTTATTTTTTTCCCTGTGGTTAACCCAGCACCACTTACTGAAATGGTTATTCTCATTTTTACCTATTTATCCACTTTAGTGCTAGCAACATCTCTCTTAATTATTTTAGCTTTATCATAGGCCTTGGCCTTAACTATTCTTGACCATTTACATTTCCAAATATAGTTTAGAAACAACATGTTCAATTTGCATTTTTTACAGCAAAGGTGGCCTACTATACACACCATTCCTCACTTTGATTTTTTTTTTTTTTCCACTTATTTCATTTTGGAGACTTTACTTATATTTTTCACTTATACATTTTGAAGACCTTCCTTGTTTCTTTTTCATCTGCTTACTACTCTTTTGTATACACAGACCCTACTAACACCCCTCTGGTCTAATTGTTCTCTTTTGAAATTAATGAGAGAATCCACCTATTTAAGCTATGAATTTCTGGGAAAAAGTGAGTCTAAATGTATTGCAAGTAAACGTAAACATGAACAAGAACGTAAAGTCCTTTATATTCAATAAAATATTCATGATCTGTTTGGTTAGGTTTTTGCCAATACCTTACTATGTGGTTTCAGGAATCCCTGATTCTATGTAAGAAAATATGTAGGAAACAAAAAATAGGAGTAAACAGAATTTATATTAATTCAAGTCTATGTAATTATTTGCAGCCCAATAGATGCACACCCAAATATTAATCCAAGGCTCTAGAAATGTATTCTTGATAGATTTTGAGACAATTGTATAATGCCATCCTAGAATTCAATAATGGGTTTAAAACATTACTCTCGTGAAAACCACCAAAAAGAACTAGCTGTGTCTTCCAGGCTACTGTCTGCTGTCCACTGTGATCAAAACGAGGCCCTGTTGATTCATCTAGCTCCCAGGTTTTGGTGGCCAGATACAGGACACAGAGATCCTTGTGATGGTAGAACTGCTGTCCATCAGGAGAAGCAAGCTCCCTTGCAAACACTCATAACCTGTCTGTCACATCAATGCACCACCACAGCCTGGAGAGCACAGTGCCCCAGAAGTGAATTGGGAATTTTGACTTTAATCCAGGTGTCCTTTCTGGTATTGTAGATATAGAGGTGGTTATGTAAGCAAGTTTTTTTGCTATTAAAATATTCACCTCCAAAAAGGATCAATTCATTGTTTTCAGGATGAGCAGAGAATGACACATTTAGTCCTGGTGAAGGTGAGGAACATGATGTTTCTATAATCTGAGTCTTTTTAACATCTGGTGCCTGGAAATGGGTTATTAGAGCTTCGAATTTTCCTTCTCCCCTGAGTGCTTGCACACCTTCTCCATCTTGGCTGTGGTTTTCTCCTTCTTGCCCTCTTGCCCTTCTTGCAGGTATGAGGCTGAGTGGAGATCCAGGCAGGGAGCTGTGTGCAGGAGGGAACCATCTTGGAAGCAGGTCCCCTCCTGGAAGCAGGACCCCTCCTGGAAGTAGGTTTTTGTGAAAACAGGGCCTGGCACAAGCCCAGGGATGCATTTTAAAAAACAAATTGTAGAAGAGCCTCCACATCACAGGCTTTTAACAAATCCCTAACCTTCACTCTGGACCTAAAACTGCCTCCAGCATTCCTTACGTTTGCCTCAGAATATATGGAGAGCAAGCAGCATATGTGCTTTCATGTGAGTGTATGTGTATGTATACACATATAGTATGTATATATGTATATAAACCTATATACAAATATAAAGTTATCCAGTGTGCAGTGTTTATTCTGTTGACTGCATAATCCTCATGAATTTCTGTGATGAACTGAGTTTTTACAGGGTGACTTCTGCATCTATCATAGTTATTCTTTGCGATATTAATTAGCAGTACATGTCCCTCAGAAATGCATAGTCAAAAAGGTTGGTAAAGAGAAAGATGACAAGGTTGGTAATGATCCGTAGTCTTCCCCTGAAAGCAATGTAGACTGCATTCAAAGAATAAATTAATGCAGACAGGATATTTTAGGTTTATGTTGTTGGATTCTAGGCCATAATGAATTTATTTAAAACAATAGACTGAACCTTGACAGAAGTCCTTTAACTTTATATTATTACCTTGACAATCTATGATTTTTCCTCTGATTCTTTCTGTTTCTAATGAATGTCCTGAAAGTGCTTTAGAAGAAAATTGCTGAGAACCCATTTGCCGGTGGTTACTAAGAGATTTTTATCTGCCAGTAGAAGAATTTTTCTTGTAAAATAATTGATGTTCGTTGTCACTGCTCTGTTTATCCTTGTGATAACTGTCAATATTTTTTCAACTGAGTCACTTCTGCTCTACTGATATTACTTCTGAAATACTCTATTTTTGCTGCCATTGCTGCTGCTATTTATCTCATAAATCATGAGAATGCTATAAAATTACATAATGGAACCAAACAATTGGATTACATTGGCAATCAAGTGGTTTTTCACAATAAAACTCTATAATTTAATTATTCCATGCTTATATCTAATTTTCTGTTTCCTTTTCCCATTCATTTTTACCACATAGATTTTTTTTGGTGTGTATGCTTGTTAACACTCTATTTTTTTGTTACATTCTGGATTCTGTAGCTGACATATGTGTTTGAGATAAAACTATTTCAACTCCATCTCACCACTCAATGTTTAAGGGAGGATTTTGTCAGACAAGCAATATAGGAAGTAAATGGACTGAGCTCTTCACTGGTGTATACATTCATGAGAAAAGTTGGCTACTGAAGTTGTTCTCATAGTTTGTGTGCAATGCAGTTACTATCAAAACGTAAACTTGCTGAGTGAAAAGGCACGCTCATTTTCATTTTAATAGAGTATGTTTTTTCATGTTCTAACAAATGTTCAAATGCTTATTCCTGTCTTTTGTTTGCTTCATTACCACCCTTCACCTGTTCTAGGAATGAGCAGTTGCCCCATTGCCCCATTGTACCGTGTTTTCTAACTAAAGTGTCTGGACCATATCTTAGATTTCCCACCATTCTTTATGAGCAGGATGTATCCCAAAATATCTTCAATACCTCTTTACCGCCTTCTAATCTCTAATAGTTTAAGCATCCCAGCCTTTTATTATTACCCATATTCTCCTCCCTGCCCTGCTCAGTTCATCCCTTAATTTGAATCAATCTCCTACTGATGTGGTTTGGATCTGTGTCCCATCAAATCTCATGTCGAACTGTAATCCCCAGTGTTGGAAGTGGGGCCTTGTGGGGGGTGTTTGGATCATGGGGGTGGATTTCTCATGAATGGTTTAGCACCATCCCCCCTTGGTACTGTTCTTATGATAGTGAGCAAGTTTTCATGAGATCTGGTTGTTTAAAAGCGTGTGGCAACACCCCTTCGCCTCCGCCTTCTCTTTCTTGCTCCTGCTCCTACCACGTAAGACGTCTTGCACCCCCTTTGCCTTCTGCCATGATTGGAAGCTTCCTGAGGCCTTCCCAGAAGCTGAAGCTGCTATGCTTCCTGTTCACCTGCAGAACCATGAGCCAATTAAACCTCTTTCCTTATAAATTAATCAGTCTCAGATTTTTTTTATTGCAATGTGAGAATGGACTAATAAACCTATCCGCCTTCTCTGCCCTTCGAAATGCTTCTACCATGCCCTTTGGAACTCATGGTCCATTATTTAGCAAACTCCTTTATGAACTTAAGTTGGTCTCTGATTGTTCCTTTAACTTATGGCCCTGATTAAAAACAACCTAACCGCCAAGGATACCCATTCCTTTCTGCACTCTCACGAGGAAGCCCGTAGTCCACCAATCACAAGCTGGCAGGAAGTGATTTAGCTGCCCTGTTTGTTGCCCAGGGCAGCATCCAAATAATTTCTACTCCTTTCTCCATCAAAAATGAATCCCTGTTGAAGTTCTTGTTGTGTGACTATACCATAGATACTCCTCCTCTTTTTTTTTTTTCCCCCATCATGATTTAAACCTCTTTATCACTTAGGACTTTCACACTTTGTTCATAGTCTTCCTCTTCACCAGTTTCCTCATCATTCTGGGAGACTTTACTATTCATTTGCTGAACAACACAACACTCTGAGCCTCTCAGTTCCTTGACTTTCTAATTTCCAAGGATTGTCACCAGTAATTGCACAGCTTTGACATCTTGGCTTCAAGCATGCTAGATCTGATAAGCATTTTTATCTTTCTGTCTAATTTACTGTAGCACGTCCACTCTAATCAACAATTCTTCTCCCATGTTAAGATCATTGATTTGTTACCCATCACTAAAGTCATGTGGTTGCAAACTTCCTTTATCTTCCCCACTCAGTAGAACTCTCCTGGTAAAACCCCAGCCCTGTGTAAATCTGACTCTGCCTTTTCCACCCTTGCAGCAGCTGAACATACTTGGAGAAAAATAACAGGTCTGCTTGAGAGCGGAAGGTCTTACCTTCCTGCCACCAAATCCACTAACCTACCTGTATATTAGCTCACATTCTTTACCTTCTTTTCTATTATCTTTTTAGAGATGTCGCTGTTTGCATCAAAAGCAAATATCTCTACTATTTAGGGTCCCATCCATTCTGGCCTTCTTACAGATAACATTTTTATAATGATTTTCTCTTTTTTCCTGCATCTTTAATTTATCAAGTTCTTTTGAATGACCCTCATAAGCATACAGGGCATAATAATAGTCCCTATCTTAAAAAACTACTCTGGATTCCCTTTTGATGTCATGTACCTTTTCAGAAAACCATTTTATTCCTCTCCTTTCCTACACAGCAAGTCTACTAAAATAGGCGTCTCCATTTCCTCACTTTTCAGTCTTTATTTGATCGATTTTTTCCTCTCTACCTGTCCTATAAAACTGCTTTTCTCTACATGGTTACTGTTGTGCCATATCCTGGAATTCTTTATTTATTTTTATCTGATTCGTCCTCTCAATGAATTTGAAGATATTCTTTGGATGCTGCTTCTCTTGGATTTGGTGATGTCACAACTTAGGTTGCTTTTTTTTCCCCCTTGAACAAGGTGGAACCTCATTTCCTTCCACCTTTGTTCATTGAATCATGAAATACAGACTGGAGTTCATTGACATAGAAAGCTCACTGGAATGAAACCACAGCTCGCAAGAGCTAAGAGATGTGAAGGAGAGATGTTATTAATATTCTACTATTCAGGAGTCCCAGGAGGCAAGAACAAAGAGAATGGAAAGCAGACAATTACCAAAGTAGAAGTAATAGTAGAAAATGTTCCCTACCTGCTGACTGCCCTAGGCGACCCTCCTGCCTCCGATATTATATGCTTTCAAACTTGGAGCTTTCCGAAACTGCTTTCATCTTTTACAGTATAACCTGAGGGAATTGGATTTCCTACTATAATCCTCACAATTAAATGCTTAAAATGAAATAAAAATGCCACATGAATCATTGGTCAAAAAGAAAGGATAAGACATTAAGATATATTCATGCATGAAATTTATGGGATGTATTAGCTACCTATTGCTGTATAACAAATTATTCCTGAAGCTAGCAGCTTAAAATAGCAAACATTTATTGTCTTATATGTTTCTCAGGGCCAGGAACCTGCAAGTGACTTTGCTGGGTGGTTCTGATTCAGTCTCTTATGAGGTTGCATTATCAAAACAGTTTCCATCAGTTGGACAGAAGTTTAGCTACACAGCACTGGGAAGCACACACTCTAAGTGGATGGAGAAAATGAGTTTAGATCAGCTTTTCCCACACTGTGTTCTGTGGGAAACTGGTTTCCCAAAATGTTTCTTCGAAAGAGCATTCTGGAGCCTAAAAAGAGTGGGGAACACCTCGGAACTCACTCCCTCTAGAAATGTACATACAAAAGGCTCTGTGAGAAGTTCTGAGGCAAAGAATGCATCCACTTAACTTGGTGAATTCAGCATTTTCCCACCTTTTTGTCTAAGGAACTTCTTTATTTTTTTGTTAGGATATATCTCTTCTTCCCTACCCCAGATGCCTCTTGTCATTTCATTAAGGAAAGCAATAGTTGTCCCATGTGGGTATTTAAGAAGACAACATTAGAATTCTATCCTTTTACATTTTATTTTTCTGATATTTATAATATAAATAATACATTAGCACAGTAAATATATATATAGTTTATTAACAGATAAACTATATATATATTAAGAATATACACACCACATTTTATACTGATGGAGTCTACTGCTGTGTAGAGTAAATCTGTCCTCCTTAGCACTTAAATCAGGTAAGAGGAATCTGACTGCCCAGCCTCTGCCACTACAAGCTCAGCCCTCCCTAACCCCACTAGTGTGCTTACCCTACCGGCAACAAAAATGTATTGTTGGCCAGGCACAGTGGCTCACATCTGTAATCCTAGCACTTTGGGAGGCCAAGGCGGGTGGATCACCTGAGGTCAGGAGTTTGAGACCAGTCGGACCAACATGAGGAAACTTCATCTGTACTAAAAATACAAAATTAGCTGGGTGTGGTGGCGCATGCCTGTAATCCCAGCTACTCGGGAGGCTGAGGCAGGAGAATCCCTTGAACCCGGGAGGCGGAGGTTGTGGTGAGCCGATATTGCGCCGTTGCACTCCAGCCTGGGCAACAAGAGAGAAACTCTGTCTCAAAAAAAAAAAAAAAAAATTATTGTTCAGTGACAATACGTTTTCCATTTTGTGCATCTAACATTTGTTTATTTTTTATAGTATTGCCTGATTTAGGATTTTTGTTCTTAAATATCTTAAGCTGGGGCAACATTCATTTCTTCGTATTTTCCCCACTTTTTCATTATTTATCTTACCTCAACCCTAAGTGACTTCTTGAACTTAAGGAGAGATAAAGAAGAAAGAGGAAAGGGAAAGGAAAAGGGAAAGAAAAACTGAGATGCAAGGCAGTTTGGAGCAGCAGCAGGGTCTGGCAGAGGTGAAGGAATATTTTCTATAAGCTTCTCACCAGTCTACAGTCCCCTCTTACTACGTCGAACCTGGAGACATACAGGTTACTTACGGTGGCTGCAGATGTGGGGCCACCCTGCGTTTTAAGCATAAAGGCCAGATGGATGAACTTGCACTGTTCTTTGTGGACTCATAACCAGCCCCATTTCTCCTATTCTAACTGATACCCGGCATGGCTCTGGCACTTTATTCAACTCAGAACATGGAAAATCAGACTATTTCTAAATCATTTCCCCATCCTTTTTTAGTCCTCAAAGCCTGGAGTACAAGGGACCTCAGAGCTCAGAGCTAAGAGCGGAAGAGTCATTTCTGGGTTTGTCTTACCTTCCTCCCAATCTTCATTCTTGGCCTACCCCGCTCCCTGTCAACAAGTGCTTCCTCTCTGTCTGCATGGCAGCAGTTCTCCCTTTGTCTCTTGCCAAATCTTCTTCCTCCTTGTCCTTTTTTCCTCCTTGCTCTGTGCTTCCCTGCCAGAGTAGAAAAAGGAAACAAAAAAGATGAGGAGGGGGAGGACGCATGAGTGAGAAAACCCAGGCTGTTGTGACTTACCAAGGATTTTTGTCAAAGATGAAAGTGTCAACATGTACCAGATAGAAACGGAAAATGTGCTTTAAAGTAGGAACATGTGTTTTACTTTAGAAAAGTAAAAATTGCAGAGGATTATTTTCTTCTATTTCATTTGCTCTCTTTCTCCTTGATTTTAGATGGAGGCAACACAAAATAAGCAGTATGGGATTCATTTCTCACTACTTTAGGTGCTGTATTTCCTTCTAAAACTTGAAAAATCCAGAATTCCCAAACAAATCTGGCCCCCAGGATCTGGGATGAGTACCTGCACTGCTCCTGTCCTCCTTCAGGCCCCATCCACTCTGGACTTGATTCAAACAGCCTCATCCTGCCCATTCTCCTTCCTTCCACTCTGCTGCTCTTCAGTCTGTTCTGAACACTGCGGCTAGAGCAGTGTTAACATCTCAGTGAAATCAGGTCACTCTTGTGCTCAAAGCCCTCCTGTGTGGAAGAACCATGTCCTTCCAGAGACCTGCAGAGGTCGCTGGGACTCACTCCTGCCTCTCTGACCTCAGCCCTTCCTGCTTCCTTGCTGTGGCTGAGCAGGCCTGAGAGGCACACGCCATTCCTGCCTCAGTGCCTTTGGCTCTGCCCTTTCCTCTGCCTGTTATTTTTTCCTTTCTGGTACCTGAAGTCTAGCTGCCTCATGTGGGTTGGTCTGCACACCAATGGTACCTTCCTAGTGAGGGCTTCACCCGGGCACCCCGCCTCCCCCGCCCAGCCCAGGCTCCCTCACACCATCTTCTTAGCACTTACCAACATTCATTTAAAAATTATCTTAGGGATAAAAGTGATTTTGATTTCTTTTTGGACATCAGGACAACTTTCCTTGAATATATTTGGCCTCTATTCTGAAATTTTTGCCTCACAGCTGCTCTAAGTGAAAATCTCATTCCATGCTTAAGAAGGGCGGATCATGAGGTCA
>NW_012110363.1:115171-143526 GCF_000951045.1 Mandrillus leucophaeus | reverse complement strand
AAAAAAAAAAAAAAAAAAAGAATCAGCAGTGAAGTATACATACCATGCTATTACCTATGAATTCATACATCAAGGTTGGAAATAAAATGAATTTATAGATGTGTTTGTGGGTGTGTATGTGTGCGTGTGTGGTTTGTATGTATATATACATACACATATACATATACACACCCCCCTACGTATTCAAATTCTGTTGTTTCAAGACTATTCTAGGGCCATTGTCAAATATTCTACATCCCAGTGTTCAACAAAAACCCACTTGTAATCACTGCTCATTCATCCACCAGGGTGGGCTAAGTGCCCAGGCCTTTGTTCGTGTGGACCTGGAGGACGTGAATGATAATCATCCTGTGTTTAACCCATCAACCTATGTGACAAGCATCAGTGGTGAGACCCAGCCAGGCACCGAGATCGTCAATGTTCTTGCCACTGACCGGGACTCTGGGATATATGGGACAGTGGCTTATGAGCTTATTCCAGGAGATGTGTCATCCCTTTTTACCATTGACTCTACCACAGGTACGTGATCTTGGAGTGGTTTTCATCCTTTGGCTATAAAGTTTCTGCTTAACCACTTAACAGCCAGAAAATTAGAAAAAGTGACATTTTTTCAATAATGGGAGTGTTGCAGGACTCACTTTACCTTCTAGCAGGCACTGAAGTATATTGAAAAGGGCTGAGGCTTTGTAGTGGATTAGACCAGACCTGGATCTCAGTCCCAGCTTTGCCTACTACTGATCTTGTGGTCTTTATTGGCCTCAGTGTCCTTACCTTAAAAGTAGTGTTGGCCTGGTATGGTGACTCACGCCTGTAATCCCAACACTTTCCGGGGCCAAGGTGGGTGGATCACAAGGTCAGGAGTTCAAGACTAGCCTGGCCAAGATGGTGAAACCCTGTCTCTACTTAAAAAAATACAAAAATTAGCCAGACGTGGTGGTGCATGCCTGTAATCTCAGCTACTTGGGAGGCTGAGGCAGAGAACTGCTTACACCTGGGAAACAGAGGTTGCAGTGAGCTGAGATCACGCCACTGCACTCCAGCCTGGGTGACAGAGAGAGACTCCGTCTCAAAAAAACAAACAAAAAAAAAGGTAGTGTTATCTGGGCTCTGTGGCTGACTCCTGTAATCCTAGCTACTTGGGAGGCTGAGATGGGAGGATGGCTCAAGGCCAGGAGTTTGAGGCTGCAGTGAGCTATGAAGCTATGATGAGGCCACTGTCCTCCAGCCTGAGTGACAGAGCAAAACCTTGTCTCCAAAAAAAAAAAAAAAAAACAAAAACCAAAAAAGTAGCACTGATAATACCTATGTTTCGAAGTTTTTGTGAGAGAACTAAAGGCAGTACTTTATGTAGAAACAGTTGGCCAGTATTTACCTTGCAAATGTTAATTTCTCTTTATTTGTATGATCATGCCATCTGAGGGTGACTGAGCCTCATTTTGATGTATTAATAGCTAAGATTAGTGCAAAGACATTTGTACAGGCATCCAAAGTAGATCCTTTTCTTTGTACTAGGTCTGGCATTCCCTTAGTCTCTTTGGGTTTTAGTTTCCTTGTTTTTAAAATGATACCTAAAGCTCCTTTTAGTTCTTTACAACGGTAATTGCATATCTGCCAAGGAAGCCTAGTGGGCAAGCTGTCTTTTAGAAATAATGAATATTTAAGAAGTTACCTTCCATTTTCTATTCATTAGCTTGAATAGAATTTTGTTGCTAAGAAAATAATGGTTTAAATATTTGATTATAAGAACATAAAAAAATTTCAAATATATAATATGACATTACAATACCTTTGAGATACTTAGAGATACTCTGGTCCAAAAATGAGGCTGCAAAAAAACAAAAAAAAGAATTGTTTTCTTTTGCATTTTTCCACCTGATCCAAACAATGGGTAGAATGTGTTTCTATTGTAATGATAATGATAATGTCAGATGCTACACTAGACATTTTCTGTATATTGTCATATTGGATCTTCACAACATGCTTTGTAATAGCCATATACAGTAGAAAAAATAATAGTTTACACAGGAAATCTAACGTGCTTTGTGAGTGTGCCCTCTCACGCAGCCCCATTAGGTAGAGAGCCGCTGCTTCTGCCTGAAAACTGTGCTTTGTCTGGCTTGTGCAACTGGCCAGGGATTAGTTGTTTATACTGGCAGTCTTTGTGAGGCAAAACTTTCCTTGCTCAAAATAATACGCTGATGTGGCCCCTTTAACATTTCAAAGATCAGAAGAAAATACTTTTGTGGGAAATTAGTCTGTTTAATCTCAGCTTTTTCAAAATTCATCTTAACTGAGGACTTAACTGCCCATCACATCGTCAGGCCCTCTAAGGCACTAGCATTGCCAAAAATACATAGGTCAGCCAGTAATCAGGCCACAGGATCTAAAAGCATTTAACAGATCGTTTTAAAAAGACATTCACACAGTCATCATTCTTCCCTGGAAGATCTGGAAGGATGAGCTATACCATATTCTGTTTTTAGAAGAGATCTCTCTTGCTGTCCTGGCCGAAGCCAGACTCATGCTTCCCTTCCTGGCAGCGACCATAGCACAAATGCCATTGTTAATCGTGGAAAACGCTCTGTGTGGGTCATTATCTTAGGGAACTTTCATGGAATTTTATTTTTAAGCAAAGACCAAATTTATATGGAAATAGCCTTGGGTTGTTATTGTTGGCCGTTTTGATACCCGTGTATTTAGATTGAAGACATTTCTCAGTCAAATAGTGCTTGGAATTTGGTCGCACTTAATCACAACTCATGAGAAATTCATGAGGCCTGGTAGTGCTTTACTTTAACCTTTAGAAGAGAATGAAAAAACATCGTGACTAGCTATGGGAAAAAGTTGTCCGGTGAACAGGCTGCCCCCAAGTTGAATGGCTGAGTTCTGAAAGTTCATCTGTTGGTTGACAGCAACTGAAAACACGTTGTATATAATTATGGCATACAAGGTGATGTTCTGATGTGTGTATATTGTGAAGTGATTAAACCAAGCTACTTAACATATCTATCACCTCTCACACTTAGAACTTTTTGTGGTGAGAATATTTAAGATCTACTCTCTTAGCAGCTTTCAAGTATAGAATATATTATTATTAATACATTATTATTAATTCTGTAAAATAGATCTTCAGAACTTATCCTGTCTAACTGGACCTTTGTACCCTTTGGCCAACATCTCCAATTACCCCAGCCCTTGTCAACCACCATTCTACTCTCTGTTTCTATGAGTTCGATATTTCTAAATGCCACATGTAAAAGTGAGATCATGCAGTATTTGTCTTTCTGTGCCTGGCTTATTTATTTAGCATAATATCCTTGAGGTTCATCCATTATTGTCACAAATGATAGGCTGTCCTGTTTTAAGGCTGAATAGTACTCTATTGTGTATATATACCACATTTTCATTATCCATTTATCTATGGATGGACACTGTGGTTGATTCTATATCTTGGCTATTGCGAATAATGCTGCAGTGAACATACTAGTGCAAATATATCTTTGACATGCTGACTGTTTTTTTCCTTTGGATATGTGCCAGAAGTAGACTTTCTGGGTCATATTTTAGTTCTATTTTTAATTTTTAAAGGAACCTCCATACTTTTTTCCGTAATGACTGTAACACATTTTCTATACAAGGATGTTCTCAAAGAATAGAACAAGAAGCAGTATTAGAATACACAGTTGACGCTTGAACAATGCAGAGGGTAGATATGCTGACCCGCCACATAGTTGAAAATCTGTGCATAGCTTCTGACTCCCGCAAAACTTAACTGCTAATAGCCTATTACTGACTGGAAGCCTTACCCACAACATAAATAGTGGGTTAACACATATTTTGTGTGTTTTATGTATTTTATACTGTGTTCTTACAATAAAGTTAGCTAGAGATGGGAAGTTGCTATTAAGGAAATCATCAAGAAGAGAAAACATATTTACTATTCATTAAGTAAAGGTCTTCATCCTCATCATCTTCGTGTTGAGATGGCTGAGGAGGAAGAGGAAGGGGAAGGGTTGGTATTTCGGTCTCGTGGGTGGCGGAGGTGGTAGAGACAGAGGAAGTGAAAGGGCAGGCAGGAGAGGCAGGCATACTTGTAACTGTTATTGAAAAGTATCCGTGTCTAAGTGGACTCACACAGTTCAAACCCATGTTGTTCAAGGCTCAATTGTAGTCTTCTTCTTCTGGATATTTTCTTTCAGGAACCTACATAAAGCTAGACTTTCTTACTTCCATCATACGGCTGGTCTCTACAGAGGCTGCCAATGTAAACACAGTCCTAAGAAAGTGCCCATACCATATATTTGTGAAATAAATGAATAAATAACATCTAGAAATATTTACAAAGTAACTTAAATCCTTCCTACAGCCTCCTAAAAATTGCATGGGAGTTTCATTGATATATGGAGCAAAACTTTATTTAAAATCCTCTTTCTGAATCACAACATGGTAAGTGACTCTATGGCCTATCCCCACGTTTCCTCAAAACTTTCCCTAGACTTTCTCTCCAGCCTACCTGTGGTGGCACTTTTTCTTTTTCTCACCTCCCTTTGTCTCCGGATTTATTCTATTATCTTCCAAAATAACTCCCTGCCCTTGACAATGGAAATTGTTCAAGCCAGTCTCAACACCTTTTAACTTTCCTTCTTCCTTTTTATCCTAAGTTCTTATGTAGGCAGGTTGAGATGTTGTATCATATGAGAAGAATATTGAGAATTGATGAGCCCATTTATACATTGCTACTTCTTCCTGAGTTACTATAGAATTCTCTCTTAGAGATATTTATTTGCACACTGGTTCATTGGTTCTTTCATTTTGATGCTTTCTCTATCAGACCTGCTATTTTATAAACTTACATGCTTTCTGTTATAGGCTTGTGTTTTCCTGAAGACAAAAGATTTCTCATTGATCTGTTATGCCACAACCAAGACTCATGCATTAAAAATAGAGCTCTTTGACTTACTGTGTTCATCTGGTATGAAAAATGTTTTGGAGAAAACTAGAAGGGGGTGTGACGATGTCATGGTTGTTTTCTCTTGTGGGTTTATCTTCCTGTTCTGTTTCTGGTTTTCTGGGTTTGTTGTTGGTTCAAAGAACATTTTTGTAAAATGTGTTTAGGCGCCAGGAGAGAGATACTGAGTTGAGCCTTCGTTTCTCTTATTCTTAGTTCACTGGCTTTCTTTGATGTGGGCACAAGGCAGACCACACTGTTTTGAGTTTTAAAGGGAAGAAACACAAGAGGCATATTTATTAATAGCTCTTTTTTCATGTATTTTTAATCCCATTTTGTGAATTATATGTAGATTTCTTCCTCCATTGTTTGAAGTGCTCTCTTTAGTAACATGAAAAGAGCAGTTCTTTACCTTTGGGGTTTGTCCTATGTATTCTGTAGTTTTACACTGGAAGAAACTACTTTTTTTAAAAACTTTTATTTTAGATTAGGGGACACATGTGCAGGTTAAGTTACCTGGGTATATTGCATAATGCTAAGGTTTGAGGTTTGAGGAATTCAGATCATTTTAAGGCAACAGATAGGTTTCAAGCTTTTGTGTTGGTCGTTTGTTGTCATCCCAAGCTATCTCTTTTATTCAGGCAATCTTTGGTTAAATCTTGTGGTTATCTCTTTTTTTAAATAGAAGCATGTTAATGATATAAATGCAAATCAATAAAAGTCATAAAGAAAATGTAGCCTATCTATTCAAGGAATAAATGGAAGCCAGTTCATCTATTTGATACATATTTATTCAGTGTTTATGATGCGGCAGACCGTGTTCTAGGTGTTTGGGATACATCAGTGAATAAAACAGACAAGAATCCCTGCTCCTGTGGCACTTACAGCAACAAGTTTATACTGCTTAGCCTTTGTCTGTTCTATGTTTAGTTGTGGTGTACACAAAATCCAAGTTTAGCACTACAGAAAAACAACTAATTAAAAGGATATCAAACTGCCAGACAAAGGCAGCTGTGCCTCAGTGTTTAGTTGTAATCTTTTGTTTGTATGGTGTGGGTAGATTTTAACATAGACTGTAAGTAATGCAGTACAGACTTGTTTTCTGTATTTCAAGGGCAGATTCTTTTCCAATGTTAGTTTTATGCTCAGATTTTATACCATATAATGATTCTTGTAATTCTTCATGAATGCCACCTTCCTTCATTTAACATTGAACATTCTGGTGTATGGTTAATAAATTAATACCACACCTCATTTCATAAGGGATGTGAGCCTGTTCCTGCCAAATAAATGATGACTTTCTCTTATTTGCAAGACAGAGTCTAAAATTAATCATGAGCACCTAATCGGTGTATGTCACTTTCATAGGAAACAAAAGCATGTTAGAGAATTTCTTTGTTAGCTTTTCTAGTACCAGATCACAGACTCATAAAGATGGAAAGAACCTTAAAATAAGCGTCTTCATTTAGTGGAGGAAGAAATTGAGGCTGGAAGGGGTTTGGTGACTTATCTAAAGGTATACTGTTGGTGATGGTGGAATTGGACTTGAATCTCATTCTAAACCTGTGATCTGTTCCTGTGCTGCTCTGCCTTAGTTAATAATACTTTTCAGTGTCTTTTCCACATGTAGTATTGCCTATTAAGTGTTACATTAGTTACATGGGATAAACAAGGCAAATATTTTTATGTTCATCTGCAGATTAAGAGACTGAAGACTCTAAAAGTCTTAGTGACTTACTCAAAGACACAGTAGTAAATCTGACACTTGAATTTACTTCTTGCACTTCCATTTCAAGGCTTGTTTCATTATTATGACTTAAAAAAACATGGAAGATGAAGCTAAGATAAATATAGGTTCTATTGATTCAACTAAATAAGATAGAAAAGTGATCTCTCATTGTGACAGGAATTTCTTTATGAGACTACCTAAACACCAATTATCTGTTGAATTTTACTCACTCTTTCCAATTGAGTGGACTTTTCCAAAACAGGTACATTTTTCTTGAGAATTTTTAAAAATTCTCAATATGAGATAGAATTTCAAATCCATTCTAGTTTTTTCAGCCAATACTACTTAGTCACTAAGATTTGTGTGCAAAATAAATAGCACGATGTAATCTATTTGGTGAATAAGTTTTTATATTCTCACAAACTGAATATAGGACAGACGTCATAAATATCTACAACTAATAAGAAATTGGTATTGATATCCGGTAGTTTTTGGGTCGTATCTGTTTGTGAGATAACCTCACTTATAAACTCCATATCTGTTGAAAGTCATGTTTTTGTGCTTATTTTTGTTCTTAACTGTTTCATAGGTTACAATTTTAGTAATGAATAATTTTAGTAATGATTTACTGATTATTTTCTAATTATGAGTTGCTATCTTGGTTAAAAATTCTATTTTTCCAGGATATTTCATTCTGAAAGTCAGTATTGCTTAGTTAGTGGAAGAGAATGATTATATACATACATATATATCTTTAAGTTCGCTTAGTACTGCATCTGTTCAAAAAATTTTTTCATTACAACAGTTTCCCCTATTTAAATAAAAAGTGACAAGATGAAGAGCATAGACAAACATTATATATTATAATTGCCATGTATAAATCCAAGCAGTCATTAAAATAGAAAATAACCAGTGCTCTGTGAATTAATTAACGACATTTTTTAAAGTTAATGTTGGTCCCTGCACTGGTGGTTAATTACCATTTGCAAGTGTCATGAAAATGTGAGCTAAATAATCACTGTGCTTTAAAGTATTAAAATATAGTGTCATAAATTTTACTCTGACCAATATATAGGCAAAGAGCTATTCATTTTATTTATGATTTTATTATTTATGATTTTATTATTTATTATTAATAAACAACATGAATTATTATGATATACACATACATTACACATATGCATATTTATATATAGTAAACAATTAATTAAAAATATGGGGGTTACATGTTTTCTGGCCCCTCAAATTCTAATAGAGAGCTTAGTTTATTTAAGAATGTTGGATGCAGGCTGGTCAGGGTGGCTCACGCCTGTAATCCCAGCACTTTGGGAGGCGGAGGCAGGCGGATCACGAGGTCAGGAGATCGAGACCATCCTAGCTAACACGGTGAAACCCTGTCTCTACTAAAAATACAAAAAAATCAGCCCGGCGTGGTGGCGGGCGCCTGTAGTCCCAACTACTCGGGAGACTGAGGCAGGAGAATGGCGTGAACCCGGGAGGCGGAGCTTACAGTGAGCCGAAATGGTGCCACTGTACTCTAGCCTGGGTGACAGAGCGAGACTCTGTCTCAAAAAAAAAAAAAAAAAAAGTTGGATTCAAATATACAATTACTAGTCAGTTATACTCAATAAAGTTGAAAAAAATAATGTTAGATTCGAGTAAATGGATTTTCTAGCTCCTCTTATATATAAATGTTTAAAAAAGTGAATGTTTGAAATATTCAGCATATATAATGTAGAACAACCAGCTTTATCCTAATACTTCCCTTCTCTTCTAAGTGATGAGTGTTCATTCAAAGAAATTTAATGAACCTAGATGTGCATGCCTAACATTTGCCTCTCTTTGTCCCACTTTTCTTAGACTTATAAGTCACTCTTTGGGTCAGCACATTTTTCAAAGATATTTTTGTATTTCAAGTACAATTAAGTTTGTAGGCCATAGAGTCACTGTATCATGAAGGTGCCCGTATTTGTCTTTCATGAAAAAGAAATGCTAAGGGCAAACTTTATGTATTGATTACAGTAACTTCTGCAAATAGTGTAGGGCTTCCAAAGAGATTGCTGGAAAATCTAAAACAGCCAGGCAAGGGAACATGAATAAGATGGAACTTGAGCACAACCTTGCAGGATAGCTCAGATTTAGATAAGCAAGTTGGGGAAGAATAGATAGATTCCAGAGAGGCAAACAACATACATGAAGATGGAAATTATTAAGCATTTGTAATGAGAAATGAAAATATAAGTTTGGACCAAGAAACTAAGATATATACAAATTCTACATTACACAGAGATACTAGACTTTATGCAAGATTTACAAAGGAGATCCATCTTGTCAATAGTATAAAAGGTTGATAATCTGGAGAGAGCTGCTGTTGATTTGTGGGTACCAGGATGGGGTACCTGCACCTTACCAACTACTCAGAGAACTTACTATGTGTCCCCTGCAGTCTGCTGCCTAACTGTAGGCTCATGTCTGATTTTCACCTGAGAAATCTGAAGAAAGGAATGACTGACAGAATAAAGGAGAAGTTTCTGAAGTGGAGACACACCACATTCCAGGAGTTTGTAGGTGCAAAGAGTATTAGTTTTTTCTTCTGAACATGGACAGTTTGTGAGGGAGAGCTAGTATAGAGTTGTTTTTAGGCCCTGTCCAGAAAGGGCCATACTGCAAGTGATCAGCAACCATCTGGGGCCAGTGGCATAGGCAGTAAGAAGAATTAACCAGGACAGTTGTAGGTAAAGAAAGGCAGGATTATTCGAGAAAGTATGAAAATACATTGCAAGAGTACACTGGGCAGGTCAGCAAGAAAGCAGCTGACTGTAAGGAGACAAAAGCTTGCTGGGGATTTTATAAGATAGTGCTTGTGTGATGTGCTAAAGAGGGCTTTGTGCAGTACTGATAACACCAAGGTTTCAGTGAACTAACCTGCATTTTACCATCATCCAAGTGTCTGGTGATAGCTGGGCTCAGTAAGATTGTGAGTTATTTGCACAAGAGTGCTATGTGTCCTGAACCATGAAGAAAGGCAGACTCATACCTTACCTGCTTTTTCTTTTTGCTTTTACCTGCTCCTACCAGCCTAGCTCCTTTTCCCTAATTAGGAGTCTACAGTCCAGAGGTAGAAATTCTGAGTGCTGTCAACTTTTCAGCGGACAAGGAAGTAATGAACAATTTAAATAGAGATGATTTTGCCTCTGCTAAGGCACTTCAAGTAGAGGTTAGCCTTCTCCAAAAAAGCCAGAGTCAGAAACATTCACCGAAAAGGCCACAAAAACACCTATATGAGAAAGTGAGTTGTAAACAACTTCACAGGCCAAAGGTTTGTTGATGTTAGATTATTAGAGTAGTGCTTGTCAAGAAAGAACATTTCTGGCCCTCTCTCCTCCTTTTCTTCTCCCTTGCTTTAATCCTGGATGAGTCAGAGATTTAGTTTAACAAAATGATGAAGGAAGAAAACAACTACTAGATAAGGAAAGAGAGAAGCGAACTACTTCTGACCTGTAGCCTGTGCCCCTCCAAACTTAAAAGTAAGTTTAGAATTTACATTATTATGTGGTCCTTTATATTTAATTTTAGTCATGCATTGCTCAAGGATAGGGATACCTTCTAAGAGATGCATCATTTGGTGATTTCATTGTGGTGTGAACATCAACAAGTGTACTTACATAAACCTAGATGGCATAGCCCAGTACACACCTAGGTTATATGGTATAGTCTATTGCTCCTAGGTTACGAACCTGTACAGCATGTTACTGCATTGACTACTATAGGCATCTGTTTCACTATGGTAAGAATTTGTATATCTAAACATAGAAAAGGTAGAGTAAAAAGGCAATATTAAAGATTTAAAATGTTACACCTGTATAGGGCACTGATCATGAATAAAGCTTGCAGGACTGGAAGGTGTTCTGGGTGAGACAGTGAGTGGTGAATGAATGTGAAGATGTAGGACATTACTGTACACTACTGTAAACTTTAGAAACCATACACTTAGGCTATATCAAATTTCTTTAAATTTTTTCTTCAAAAATAAATTAACCTCAGCTTATGATAACTTTTTAACTTTATAAACTTTAAATTTTTTTTAAGTTTTTGACTTTTTTATAGTAACACTTAGCTTGAAAGACAAACATGTTGTATAGCTGTACAACCATATTTTCTTTCTTTGTATCCTTATTGTATATGCTTTTCTCTGTTTTTAATTTTTTTTAACTTTTTAATTAAAAATGAGACACAAACACACACATTAGCCTAGGCCTACACAGGGTTGGGATCATGAATACCACTGTCTTCCACCTCCACATCTTGTCCCACTGGAAGGTCTTCAGAGCCAGTAACACACATGGAGCTGTCATCGCCTATGATAGCAATGCATTCTGAAATACCTCCTGAAGGACCTGCCTGTGGCTGTTCTACAATTAACTTCTTTTTTCAATCAGTAGAAAAGCACTCTAAAATAATAAAAAGTATAGTATAGTAAATACATAAACCAGTAATATGGCCATTTATTGTCATTATCAAGTATCATATACTTAATTATGTACTTATGTACATAAGCATGTGCCATACTTTTGTACAACTGACAGTGCAGTAGGTATATTTACAACATAACCACAAGCACATGGGTAATGCATTACATTATGATGTTAGGACTGTTATGACATCGCTAAGTAACAGGAAATTTTTAGCTCCATTATAATCTTATGGGACTACCATCATAAGAGAGTGGGCCGTTGTTCACCAAAATATCATTACGTATGTGACAGTGTTACCGGAATGCTGGTCCTGTTCTAGACCCCAAGAGAGGGTTCTTGGACCTCACACAAGAACGAATTCAGGGTAAGTCCATAGAGTAAAGTGAAAGCAAGTTTATTAAGAAAGTAAAGGAATAAAAGGGTGGCTACTTCATAGGCAGAACAGCCCTGAGGGTGGCTGGTTGGATATTTTTACAGTTATTTCTTAATTATATGTCAAACAAGGCATGGATTATTTCTGAGTTTTCTGGGAAAGGGACAGGAAATTCTCTAAATCGAGGGTTTCTCTTCCTTTTAGACTCTAAGAGTAACTTCCTGACGTGGCCATGACGTTTGTAAACTCATAGTGCCGATGGGCATGCCTCTTAGCATGCTAATGCATTAGAATTAGCATATAATGAGCAGGGAGGATAACCGTAGGTTGCTTTCATTGCCTTCTTGGTCTTGGTGGGTTTTAGCCTGCTTCTTTATGGCATCCTGCTTATCAGCAGAGTCTTTGTGACTGGCATCTTGTGCTGACCTCCTATCTCATCTTGTGACTAAGAATGCCTAACCTCCCGGGAATGCAGCCCAGTAGGTCTCAGCCTCGTTTTACCCAGCCCCTATTCAAGATGGAGTCACTCTGGTTCAAGCACTTCTAACATCAGTATTAAATTGAGACTGTTTCATTACTGAAAATAAGAATTTTAACTGGTTGATGGCAGCTGTGGAAGGCATAGGCGCTTCCTAAATCTTCTCTTAGGAGTAGGGGAAAAACAGCTAGCTGCACAACATAAATTTAAATTTTTTTAAAAAATATCACTCTGTGATTGCCCGCCATGAGTTGTGCTTTGTTATCATACTTGCTGCATGCATTCATGACAGCAGGAGAGCAGCATGTCTGACAGAGAGAGTATGGACTACTGGATGATGGGAAGCCACACTGAGTGGACTGGATTCTGAAGTTCAAAAGCATGACAGAGAAGTTTAAATTTGATTATTGCTGGAACTAAGGAATGATATGAAGATATTTAGCATCGTTGTGATATGGTGAAAGTGATATTTAAGGAAAATTATTCTGGCAGCAGTGTCCTAGATGGATTGTAGGACTAGAACATTTGAATAGAAAAACTAGTTATAAAAATCCATGTGTAATGAGGGTTGTACTAAAGAGAAAGCAATAAAAACAGAGCAAAAGGAACTTAAGGATATTTTACAGGAAAAGAATATGAGTTGTAACTAATTGGATTTATTAATGAAAGGATGAGTCATACATAATTTCTTAATTTTAACTAAGGTGATTGATGATCCAGTTGATATGAAGTTGACAAATGCCTTAGAAGTGCCACCTAGGCTGGGCCCAGTGGCTCACGCCTGTAATCCCAGCACTTTGGGAGGCCGAGGTGGGTGGATCAGATCGAGACCATCCTGGCTAACATGGTGAAACCCGTCTCTACTGAAAATACAAAAAATTAGCCGGGCGTGGTGGTGGGCACCTGTAGTCCCAGCTACTCGGGAGACTGAGGCAGGAGAATGGCGTGAACACGGGAGGCAGAGTTTGCAGTGAGCCAAGATCACACCACTGCACTCCAGCCTGGGCTACAGAGTGAGACTCCATCTCGGGGGGAAAAAAAAAAAAAAAGTGCCACCTAAAGTGCAGAACTGTAAATTCGATGAGAGGACAGGGGAAATAAAGTATTAACGACTCTTAAAACCATGAAAACATGAATATTTTGAAAGAAAGAGTACATAAAAATGATCTTCAAGCTGAGTGCAGTGGCTCACGCCTGTAATCCTAGCACTTTGGGAGGCTGAGGCAGGCAGATGGCTTGAGCCCAGGAATTCGAGGCCAGCCTGGGCAACATGGTGAAACCCTGTCTCCACTAAAAATACAATGTTAACTGGGTGTGGTGGCACACGCCTGTAGTCCCAGCTACTCTGGAGGCTGAGGTAGGAAGACTACTTGAGCCCAGGAGGCGGAGACTGCAGTGAGCTGAGATGGCACCACTGCACTCTAGCTTGGGTGACACAGTGAAATCCTGTCTGAAAAATAAAAACAATAATTAAAAAAAATGGTCTTCAGACTTTAGGGTATATAATAATTACTGGTGGAGCTTGTTACAAATGCAATTCCTAGATCCTTTCCCAAATCTAAAAATCAGAATGTCTGGGTAATCACCCAGGAAATTCTGTTTTTACAAGTAGCCAAAATGATTTTAATGCAGGTGGTCAGGAGATACCCTTTGAGACCCTCCAGGGAATAGAACAAAGAGCGTAGTACTTCACTAGAGGAATGCTTAGAAGTCTGAGGAGGAGGAAGGACCATTGGAAAAGTCCAAGGGATTATTAGGGAAGGCAAAAAGAAAACTGTAATATTGCAAAAGGAAAGAGACAAAGAGCAAGGGGTCATCATGGCTCCGATAGATGATAGGAGTCAGGGAACATGAGGGTGGAGATGACCTCCAGCTGGCTGTCTTTCACTTTCACCCTGTCTGTATTCTTTTGTTTCAGGTGTGCTTCTTATACACAACATATGGTTGGATTTATTTTGAAATCTACTCTGATAGTGTTTGTCCTTTAACTAGAGCATTTTGTCTGTCTGTCTTTTCTGAAGTCTTTCCCCCTTTAAATCTGCCACTAGTTCTTGGTCTCACTCATGTTGACATATTTCCTCATTTTTTGTGTGATTTTTTTAAAAATTGTGGGCTTGGATCTTTATCTAAGAGAATTCTTTGAATCTTTCGGTGAAGGTGGGTTTCTTTGGAAGGTATCTAGGTATTTGTGTTTCTTTTGCCCGAGTGTCCTAGAGACATACTTCCTTCTACCATTTTAATCTAAATTCTTGGCTTGAAATTTTTCACCTCATCCTATATTGTGAGTTCAGACTACAAACTGGTGTGAGTGCTGGTTTTTAGTTAGGAATTCTCAAAGGAAATTTTTGCCACCTCTTATTTATCACTGAATTTCAAGCCAGACAATTTTCTTTGGAATCTACTGGGGATACAAGAGCTTATTTCTAGTTTACCCTTAAACTGAAACCTTTGTGGACCTAATTTTATTGGAGAAACTCTTGTGAGATTCTCCATCCCCAGTCTACTCCTACCCGCGGTCGGCTCTGGTCTTGTCTTCTGGCCCTATGAGCTCCACAAGGTCAGTCAAAGGAAAGTTTAAGGTCACTAGGATTTTGCGAATGCCCTGAGGGCCAAAGCCAAATTCAATATGCTGCTTCTTCTCTAGGTTTCTGATATCACTTAAACTTTTTGCCTTCTTTATTGTCAATTTATTGATGCATTTACGAGGATGTGTTTTTATATTTTATGGAGCGCTTGCTTTCAGGAGGAAGGTTAGTCAGAGTCCCTAGTGCTAGAACACAAAACTTTCTTTTAGTAGTCCTTTCAGCGATGGTCTGCAAGATGGAAATTATCTATCTGTGTTTGTTTTAGTTTATACTTAATTTTATAAAGTTAAGAGGAACTTAACTTTCCTCTGCATTTACCAGAGGAAGCTCTGCATTTACCAGAAATTGGGAACATTTACAAAGAAGACAGGTAAGGGAGTCTTTATCTGGACACTTGATTTTTCTGAAAGGACAACTAGATTCTAGATTCAACACCTTCTGCGATTGGAGGGGGGTGGCTACTCATCTCTTCCCAGATGGCTGAGCTTGTCAGAGGATGAGGATAAAGCAAGCTGTTGCTTCTTATTATCTCAGCCTTATTGGTTTAGAGAAGATCCCATATTTAGTCTGGCAGGTTGGGGTGACTTGTGGGGTGATGGCACTAGTGGGGAACTAGAAATCCTTGAAAGTCCATATAGAAAATAAAAACTTAATGAAACAAATAATAATAATAATAAGCCTTTTATTGCTGGACAAACATGTCCAGCAATAAACAGTTCATAATTTGTGTGTGTATGCAAGTCTGTGTGTGTGTGTGTGTGTGTGTAGTTAGTTCATGCTATACTCAGGTGAGTTGGAAGCACCCAGCTATAACTGTGTTTAAATTGCCTAATATACATAATTCATAGAAATAGCAAAATGCCTAAAAGCAATCAGTGCCTTCATAGAGTAGGGGTTCCCAACCCCCGGGCCACTGACTGGTACTGGTCTGTGGCCTGTTGGGAACCAGGCCACACAGTGGGAGGTGAGTGAGCATTACCGCCTGAGCTCTAGCTCCTGTCAGATCAGTGCCAGCGTTAGATTCTTATAGGAGCACTAACCCTATTATGAACTATGCATGCAGGAGATCTAGGTTGCGCACTCCTTATGAGACTCTAACTAAGGCCTGATGATCTGAGGTGGACCACTTTTATCCTGAAACCATTCCCCTGCCACCCTTATCCTGTGGAAAAATTGTCTTCCACAAAATCAGTCCCTAGTGCCAGAAAGGTTGAGGACCACTGATTTGGAGGTTAAATATATTGAATAGCTAAAAACTATTGTATAAATAAGAAGGCACCTATTCAGAAGAAACTGTTTATGAAGGCAGTATTTTTCACTCTGCTAAACCTATGTCATCTGTAGATTTCTATTTTCAGTATTTATACTACTCTAAATATTTTTGTAATGTTTTTATTGCAGTTGCATTAATTTCTGTAATTTTTGAATGGTATTATAAAAACAGCAAGTATTTGAATATGCTTTCCAAACTATAACCCCCTCCAAATTTTGCCCACATGCCTCCTCTTTACACTCCCATTGAGATCCTGTAGTGTAATCCCTTATTAACATTTCCTGACAAAGACCACCTTTTGGTACATACTTTGCTGGAGTTACTTAAAAGCTTTTCCTTCAATTGCCCCCTTTTTTCCCCCTGTTGTCCACCATTCCCAAAATCTCTCTGCTTCTTGTTGGTCATGCTGAACATAAGACAAACCCATCACAAATGCCATTCTCTAAATGAACCTTTCCATCACTAGAAGCCAGTTTCCTTGACATAGCTTTCATGTCAGCAAACCAGAACAAGAACCTCCTGAAGGCATGGCCAGTGGGTGTCCCTCTTCCTGAACTTCTGGCCATCCCTTCTTTTTCTGCATTTTCCCTGAAGTCTGACTTCTCAGATAATTTTCAAAACCTTTAACTTCTGTAAAGCTCATCTTTTTAATGGAGACTAACCTGTTGCTGTTGGTGAAAATAAAGGTCAAAAATAATATTGAAAGGATTTTCTGATATCTTCTACCTAAAGTTAATATTGGTAAATTTAGTTTCCAATATACAAAATACATGTGATTATACCTTTTGTGATGAGATTGATAGGAAAAAAAAAAAAAAAAAAGATGGTAAGTGTTGCCTAAAAATCAAAATCACAAAATTCCACACCTTTTTCTAGTTAAAGTTCTGAATTTTACTTGTATATAGATGTGTAAATGGTTGCTGTGCAGTTATGGATATGTAGGTTGGCTTTAGAATAAAAGTAAATATCTTAGATGTAGAAGATACCAACTAGCAGGTATTTAGCATTACTCTTACAGATGCAATGTCACTGTAAGCCAAGGCCTTGCTTCTGTTTTGTGTGTCTGGGGACCAGTGTGTGCACATGACTCAAGTCAGCCTCAGAAAGTAGTCAGTTGGCAAAGCATAGATGTACAATGTCACCTTCAAGTTGAAAAAAAATTTTTTAAAACTATGGATCTTCACAGATTGTTCTTTAATTTTGCAGTTCTTTCTGCAGAGATGTTTTCCAATGATTTGTTTGTTTGTGGTGCTACTTGTTAAATGTATAATCTAAGTTGTGGATTGTGATGAGATTTTTCATGTTAAAGTAATTAAAATCAAAGAAATTCAGGGTAGAATGTCTTGGAGATAAGAACAACTTTTTCAGAAAGTTATTGAACAATCGCCATGTGCTCATGCTATAGTTCTTTCTTTACTTGTATCCTGTCAGCTGAGTTCCTCAGAGCTCCATAAGGCAGCGCTTATGCGTTTCCTTATATTTCCAATGAAGAAGCAGATGCCAAGAAAAGGTTCATGATTTCTATCAAGTAACATCAGTAGGTGGAGCAGCCAGGACCTGCTCACCTTATCACAATAGAAAACTTCAAATGAGCAGATTCCAGTTTCTGAGATAGAACCAAGACTGTAGAATGAAATTAAAGGAAGAGGAAGGCATTTTTATTTATCATCATTTCACAAATATTTTATTGCTGGAATTAGCTATGCATTTTCTAACTTTCATTTTTCAAAAACTCCAAAATAAGGCTTCTGGTTTATTACTTAAATAGTATTCATCAACTATCTGTTATTTTCTTAAAGTAATCATAGCAACACATTGAAATACATATCATGTGAATCAGCATTTGGTTACAACTGTCCCACAAAAAATGCACGAGTTTTACCATAAAGGCTGTGATTTCCCTTAGTTGTTGAATCCTAAGTAGACATGAAAGGATAGTAATAATAGAAACACGGGCTTAGTCATATTCACCATGTTTATAAAAGTATTAGTTCATGTCCATTGTCACAAATCTTCCCATGAAGTAAGAAGAAGGCAGAAATAATATGCTTTTGAAGATATAGGGACGTAGAGACACAGTTTGTAAATCATAATGAGTGTTATTAAATGAAATTTATAGGAAGTCATTGTTTTGAATGGAGCTCCTGCACTAGGCCCAACAGACCAGACCAAAACGGCATCACTCATGCTAAAGTTTCATGGCCACCAAGCTGAAATGAAGCTGTTTATTTCATCTTTCAAGAAATCAGGAGAGAGAGGGATAATAAATAGCCAAATCCCCAAATGAGCCAATTTTAGCTGGCATGATAAGAAAGTCCCATCTGATTTAACCTTTGCAAGGAAAGTAGCTGTGAAACGACTTTTTGTTCCCTGTTTCTGCTTTCCTTTTCTGTCTATAAAGCCAGCCACTTCTGCTCAGCTCGTGGGAACATAGTCTACGTTATAAAACGAGGTGTTTCTCATTTCTAGAATTGCAAATAAAAGCCAATTAAGATCTTTAAACTAAATTTGTTGTCATTTTATCTTTGGGCAATGTTTATTGAGCATTAACTGCCTGATTTAACTGTCATGCCAAACCTTTGATGTGGGAGCGATTTTTACCTCCATTTCACAAATGAGCAAATGAATCCAAAGAAGATCAACAGCCCATAAATGTGGTGAGAAAGTGACAACCAAAATGTGAACTGAGACAGTCTGGCTTCAGAATTCCCACTTTACTGTATGCCTTCTGCCAGTGTTCATGTCCTAGGACTGCCATAACAAAGCACCAGGCCCTGGGTGGCTTAGACAGCAGAATCTTATTCTTTAACAGTTCTGGAAGCCAGAAGTCTGAAATCAAGGTGTCAAGAGCATTAGTTCCTTCTGGAGACCCCCTTAGCTTCTGGTGTTCGTTGGTGATCTTTGGCACTCCTTGGCCTATGGCAGCATAACTCTCATCTCTGTCTCCAGTTTGGCATGGCCTTCTTTTCTGTGTCTTCCTGTGTCCTTCCTTGTGTATGGACACTGGTCATTGGGTTTAGGGCACCCTTAAAACCAGGATGATTTCCTCTTGAGATCCTTAACTAATTATATCTACAAAGACCCTTTTCCACATGTCATATTCTGAGGATCCAAGTGGACATAAATTGGATGAGACATGATCCAACTTATTATATTACCTTTCTAAATGTATGCTATCTTAAAATAATACTTTATTATTTTCTCAATTATTGCCAAATTTATGATCTTTACATGATACTCCCTCAACTGTGAGGACCACCCCTAGGTCCTGGTCTTCAAGGGTTTTGGGTTTTGCTTTAAGTAAATGATTTCCTTTAAACTGAATATTTAAATCGGTGTTATGTCTGTTGTTGGTGGTGGGTTGGTGTAAATAGTGGTGTTCAGAGTTGATTCTCTCAAATGATCAGTGTTTCAAATGACAAAAGTGAGAAAGAATAATAGTAAGCCATCTGTGTCCACTGGAAATGTATTTGGGCCTCCCCAAAAGGGACTATCAGCCCACATCCATGTTGCCAACCTGTGTCAGTACCCAGCTTTATAAAATCAGAAAGGTTTATTGAAAAGATTTTGAAATATTAACTTAGGGGACCACATTGTAAACCTCATGCAAACTATAAGAGTCCACCATCTACAGTAGAGGAAGAAATGCAAAATATACATCCATCCAGGGCTGGTTTAGAGAAGTCTATGGACCAGAAATCTGTACCATTTAAGTAGAGGGGCTGGACATGTTGGAATAAGGAGTGTCATTACAGCCTCCTCCAAAATGCTCCTTGGTGGCAGGCTGCCAGGTCAGACTGGCCACTGGTCAGCTCTTCCAGCGGACTTTCTATACATGCTTTGCAGTGAAGTATTGATGCTACTCCAGTTCCTCCTACTTTCCCTTTCCCCGAAATATTTTTAAATCATTCATTATTGGTTATTTCTTGGCACATGGAATTACCCATCTAATACCTTGTAGTCCTTAGGAGAAAAGGAAGGGAACTAGCATTGTATTAAGGAGTCAGTATATGTCAGACACTATGCTACTGTACTTTGTAGTACTGTACCATAGTACATCAGTACTTTGTTTATATATGCAATATAATTTTATCCTCATAGCAGTTCTGCACAGTAAATGGTATTAGTCTGATTCTTCAGTCTGTTTAAAGTGATAAACAGAAGCTCAGAGCACTTAAGAAACTGCTGAAGATCAAACTGGGGATTGATAGAACCAAGATTTGAACCCAGTTGTATGTGATGCAAAAATCTGACTCCATGCTCCTTTCTTACTCCATCAACCCTAAATAATAGATTTCTTGCCTTGCTTTTAAGAAGCCGTTTCCCATATGGAAAATATCTAGGATGCCAGGTTTATGTAGGAAGTCTGTTTCTGCTAAGATTTAATCAAAATCATTCCCAAATAAACCTAGCACAGAGAACATAAAATTAGCATATAGAATCAGAAATCGAACATTCATAGCATTTGAAGGCAAGGATTACAAACATTACAAATGTCACTCGTTTGTTTATGCAGTACTGATGCAAGAAGGAGACTGGTATTTTAAATCGAAATGATGATTATATCCTCTGAATATATCGCATTGATTAAAGTGGTCTTCTGTCACAGACATATCTTTAATATATCATCCTAAGCAGGTTCACAAGAGTTAGATACATACAAATCTGAAGTCAGACATTATCATAAAAAATCAGGGTATTTTAAAAATTCAGTTTTGTGACACAAAGTTTGCAGCTTGTTATGGTGAATACTCCACATCAAGAGGGGGAGTATGGGTTTAAAATGCAAATGAGTAGAGTTAAATATGGGGTAGACTTTTTGATGGGTGTCTAGGAGTTATGAATTATTTCTCTATAGTTTTTGAACATAAGGTATCTTCCCACTGGCCAGGGACAAATTTTGTGGTCTTAAGTA
This sequence comes from Mandrillus leucophaeus, assembly GCF_000951045.1. NCBI lineage: Eukaryota > Metazoa > Chordata > Mammalia > Primates > Cercopithecidae > Mandrillus > Mandrillus leucophaeus. Next base: position 122,750 of record NW_012110363.1, on the reverse strand, counting down.
GAAGCAGCTCAATAAATGACTTTTCAGGGTCCCATGAATTCGACTTTAAGCATGAAGAGTTACTTACATAGGCGCCTGATCTGGTGACTTTCTTTATTAAATGGGCAAATTAGGTACAATTCGTGTGTAATGCATTAAAAATAATTATGTATGTTGACTAAATAAGGACATGTTGTTACCAAAGGTACAAAAGTTATTTTATACACTGAAACTACATTGCATGGGACAAAGTTGTTGTGGGGTGATTTTCCCTTTCTGAGTTAACTGATTTTTAAATGTAATACATCAGGACCTAGAGGAATTCCTTCATTAATATCATAACTGCCACTTAAGTAGACTAGCATCTTTGTAAGGTCTATCCGTTCCGTTCTATTATCTATTCTTGCCTTGGTAGCACACACTCTAAATTGTTACAGATGTATAGTAATGTAAATATTTGATCTGCAGTTCTGACACCACATTACTCTTCTGCTATGGACTACATATTTGTGCCCCTCCAAAATTCGCATGTTGAAACCCTCACCCCTAATGGGATGGAATTAGGAGATAGGGTCTTTGGGAGTTAATTATGTTTCAATAAAGTCATAACAGTGGCGCTCCACAGTGGGATAAGTGGCCTTATATGAAGAGAGGGACTAGAGCTTGCTTCTTCTGCCATGTGAGGATACAAGAAGATGGCTGTCTGCAAACCAGGAAGAGAGCCCTGTGCAGACACCAAATCTGCTGGCACCATGATCTTGGGCTTCCCAGCCTCCAGAAGTGTGAGCGACCCAGTCTATGCTACTTTTGCTATAGCAACCAAACTGACTAAGACATCTTCTTTCTTGTTTGTTAATTCTGACTAATCTCAAGCCATGATTTTTTCCAGGTTGGTTTGTTCATTTGTTAATTCATTCAACAAATAATTACCAAGCACCTTTTCTGAGCGTGGGACTGTGCCAGACCCTGTTTGGTAGTGGTGAATGAGACAGACACAGTCCTTGCCCTCATGGGCTTTAATTTGTGGAGGGGGACAAACAAAAACAAGAAAACAGAAAACACCGCAGGTTATGATCGGTTTCATGAAGGAAACAATGGGGGAGTTAGGCAGAGAATAACAAGAGCCTGTTTTGTAAGGGTGGCGTAATTAGGACTTGTAGTTTTTGTCTGCCCAGCACGCACTTGTTTATTTACTTGGAAAACCTTGACATGTGAACAAGCTGACATTGGTCAAACGTCTTAGCCCTTCAAGCCATAGTGATTATTTCATCTAACTAGTAACTCAAGACAGGCCCGTAGAAAAAGTGAGATCGGTACCAATCAGCATCTAGTCAGGAAAACAGAAGCAATAACATTTATAGTAACGGAAATAATTTACTATAGACAGTTGGTTACCGGGATAATGGAAGACAGAAAAGCCAAAAAGGAAACACTGAGGTTGACATATGATGGAAGCAACTGTCACCCCTAGGCTGGGGAAACTAAGCTGAAGATTTGGCATCATCAAAACTTAGCATTAGTGAGGATGCCCTGCAGAGCTGGGACCTAGACATCTTGGGCGAAGGCACAGCCAGATGGGGGACTGATGCCCCAAGCCACTGTTACAGCCGCCTTGCAGATCTATTCCACCAGTGGGAGGTACTGGCAGGAAAGTGGACATCACGAGGAGGAGAGAAGGGGCTTTTTCATGCTTTCTTCTGTGTTTAGTATTCCTCCCAAGTCCTTTGGCACCAACTGCACCATTTTCCTCAGAAATGCCACCATCAACTGTATCAGCCACACAAGGCCTTTTGGACAGTGAGCACTGCCCTCACCAGGCCTCGTCGGGTTACAGGAGCCACACCATGGTGACCAGAGTACTTCCTGGGCCCTGCCCCTAAAGGTTTGAACATAGCTCTGCACTAACCCTCTGAGACACCTGAGTCTCAGCTGCACAGAGATGCCTCGGAGCGGTGGATGCCAGCCCTGCGGTGCCACCTCAGGGCTCCAAGACACACCATGGCTCGCTGTCCTCCTCTTTTTGATAGAGGTAGCAATACTGCCTTTTTCCTTCTGTTTCTGCAACCCTGAGAAGGTCGCAGTTTCTTGGAGTTACTGTTCATCATCCCCTTCTTATTCTTTTGACTTTCCCATACTTGTGTAATCAGTTTCTTTAATTAAATAGCCACTAAAATTCTTAGGATGGTTTCAGTTTTCCTGATTAGACCCTGACCAAAACGAATATATTGAATATAATTCACAAAATGAAGGAAGTGATTGAATGTATAGATATGCATGTTTGCTGATAAATGACCTAGCAGCCACGCTCAGATGTAGGTCCAGCTTATTTATACAGGCATACCCCACTTCATTGTGCTTCACAGATGGTGTGCTTTTTACAAATTAAGGGTTTGTGGCAACTCTCCTCAAGCAAATGTATTAGCGTTATGGGGACACTTTGTGTCTCTGTGTCACATTTTGATAATTCTCACAATATTTCAAACTTTTTCGTTATTATTATACCTGTATGATGATCTGTGATCAGTGATCTTTGATATTACTATTGTAATTGTTTGCGGATGCCACAAACCATGCCCATGAAAGACTGCGAACATAACTGATAAATGTTGTGTGTACTCTGATTGCTCCGCCCATTGGCTGTTTCCTGTCTTTCTCTCCCCAGGCTGCCCTAATTCCCGAGACACAGCAATGTTGGAATTTGGCAGTTAGTAACCCTGTAATGGCCTCTAAGTGTCCGAGTGAAAGGAAGAGTGGCCTCTCTCTCTCTTTAAATCAAAAGCTAGATATGATTAAGCATAGTGACGAAGGCATGTCAAAAATGCAGATAAGCCAAAAGCTAGTCCTCTTGCACAGTTATCCAAATTGTGATTGTAAAGGAAAAGTTCTTGAAGGGAATTAAAAGTACTACTCCAGTGAACACACAAATGATAAGAAAGCAAAAGAGACTCATTGCTGAGTCAGAAAGTTTGAGTGGTCTGGATAGATCAAACCAGTCGCAACATTCCCTTAAGCCAAAGCCTGGTCCAGAGCAAGGTCCTAACTCTTTTTAAACATAGGAGGGCTGAAAGAGATGAAGAAGCTGCAGAAAAAAATTTGAAGCTAGCAGAGGTTGGTTCATGAGGTTTAAGGAAAGACGCCATCTCCATTACCTAAAAGTGTAAGGTGAAACAGCAAGTGCTGATGGAGAAGCTGCAGCAAGGTATCTAGAAAATCTAGCTAAGATTATTGGTGAAGGTGATTACACTAAACAATAGATTTTCAGGGTAGATGAAGCAGCCTTATATGAAATAAGATACCCTCTAGGACTTTCATAGCTAGAGAGGAGAAGTCAATGCCTGGCTTCAAAGCTTAAAGGGGCAGGCTGACTCTTTTGTTAGGGGCTAATGCAGCTGGTGACTTTAAGTGGAACAATGCTAATTTATCATTCTGAAAGTCCTAGGACTCTTAAGAAATATACTGTGTCAGCCGGGCGCGGTGGCTCAAGCCTGTAATCCCAGCACTTTGGGAGGCCGAGACGGGCGGATCACGAGGTCAGGAGATCGAGACCATCCTGGCTAACATGGTGAAACCCCGTCTCTACTAAAAAAATACAAAAAACTAGCTGGGCGAGGTGGCAGGCACCTGTAGTCCCAGCTACTCGGGAGGCTGAGGCAGGAGAATGGCATAAACCCGGGAGGCGGAGCTTGCAGTGAGCTGAGATCCAGCCACTGCACTCCAACCTGGGCGACAGAGCGAGACTCCGTCTCAAAAAAAAAGAAATATACTGTGTCTACTCCGACTATGCTTTATAAAAGGAACAACAGAGCCTGGATGACAAACAGATGTTATCTGTTTACAGATATCATCTGTCTACAGCCTGGTTTACAGAATATTTTAAACCCACTGTTGAGACCTATTATTTACAAAAAAATTCTTTCAAATCATTACTGCTCACTGACAATGCACATGGCTACTTAAGAGCTCTGATGAAGATGTATAAGGAGGTTTTTTCTTAATGCCTTCTAACACAAGATTCATTCTGCAATCCGTGCATCCCCATCAAGGACTAATTTTGACTTTCAAGTATTTTATTTAAGAAATACATTTCTTAAGGCTATAGCTGCCATAGATATTGAGTCCTCTGATATATTTGGGTAAAATACATTGAAAACTTTCTGGAAAGGATGTACCATTCTAGACGCCATTGAGAACATTTATGATTCATGGAAGTAAGTTAACATAGGAGTTTGAAAGAAGTTGATTCCAACCCTCACGGATGACTTTGAGGGAATCACCACTTCAGTGACGTGGTAAAAATAGCAAGAGGCATAGAATTAGAAGTGGAGCCCGAAGATGTGAAGAATTCCTGCAATCTCATGATAACACTTAAACTGATGAGGAATTGCTTTTTTGGATGAGCAAAGAAAATGGTTTCTTGAGATGGAATCTACTCCTGGTGAAGATGTTGTGAACATTGTTGAAATGACAACAAAAGATTTAGAATATTCCATATACTTAGTTGATAAATCAGCAGCAGGAACTAAGAGGATTGGCTCCAATTTTAATGAAGTTCCAATGTGCGTAAACTATTAGCAAACAGCATTGCATGCTACAGAAACAAACATTTTGTGAAAGGAAGAGTCAATGTGGCAGCCTTCATTGTTGTCTTATTTTAAGAAATTGCCACAGCCACCGCCACCTTCAGTAACCACCACACTGAAAAGTCAGTACCCATCTACATTGAGGCAAGCCCCTCCACCAGCAAAAACATCACCACTCACTAAAATCTCAAATGACCATTAGCACTTTTTTTAGCAATAAAGTATTTTTAAATTAAGATATATACGCTGTTTTCTTTAGACTTACTGTTATTGCACACTGAATAGGCTGCAACATAGTATAAACATAACTTTTTTATGCAATGGAAAATCAAAAAATTTCTGTGTCTCACTTTTTTTGCAGTATTGGCTTTATTGCAGTGGTCTGGAATAAAGCCCACAGTATCTCTAAAGCCCTTCAAGTTCAAAGACAAGTGAATTTACCAATTGTGTTGATTTCTTTTGATGGTTATATTTAGTTGAGTATAATGCTTTCATTTAATAAAAAAAATTAAAATAAAAAAGACTAAACTTTTGGGCTTCTGGAAATAATTAACCCAAGGATTGAGCACTTTCAGACAGGAACTAATTCTGTCTGATATTACCAGGGGAATTAAGGTAAAAACATGGTAGGTTTAAGTGATTAGCCTGTGGATATGCACAGAAAACAGTGGAGTTTCTGATGTTCTTGAAAAATTACTTAGAGACTAGCAATTGATGGACAGGTTTTTTATTCACACAATATTTATAATCCCATTATTACACAGGAATTTTTGATAGATCAGCATATTATATATAGCTAGATATGTGTGTATGTATGTATATGAATGTATGTGTATATATATATGAATGTATGCATTAAGATACATATACAGTATATAGAGTGATGGTCTCTACTTCTAAGACTTCTGTGAAATGAAAAATGGAGGAATATGATAACAGGCATTTTCTTTTTAAAACCTAGTGGAAAACTGAGATTTCAGAGATTTACCTTGTATTGTGAGGTGCTTATAGGGCAGTGTTCTGAAATAATTGAAAACTTTTTTTTTTTTTTTTTTTTGAGATGGAGTCTCGGTCTGTCGCCCAGGCTGGAGCGCAGTGGCATGGTCTTGGCTCACTGCAAGCTCTGCCTCCTGGGTTCATGCCATTCTCCTGCTTCAGCCTCCCGAGTAGCTGGGACTACAGGCACCCGCCACCATACCCGGCTAATTTTTTTGTGTTTTTAGTAGAGACGGAGTTTCACTGTGTTTTTTAGCCAGGATGGTCTTAATGTCCTGACCTCGTGATCCACCCACTTCCGCCTCCCAAAGTGCTGGAATTACAGGCGTGAGCCACGACGCCCCGGGGAAAACTTCTTTTAAATTATTAACAAGGCCCTTCCCTTTGAGAAGTAAGGTTCGCGATTCTCCCCCTACATAAATTCATTTCTTTGAGTGGCTACCATATGCAAGGTTCTAAGCTAAGCCCTCTTCATAATAGCTAACATTTGTGTAATGTTTCATTGTTTACATACAACTTTAAATTTTGTTATCTTCTGCTCACCTATAACTGACAGCTCTTATTTGTCTTTATTGACATTACACTTAGTTACTGATTGGCTTGTATACATTCTTTAAGGGTAAAGATTCTTGAAAAGGTTACATTTGTATAACTCTCTATAACTGATGTCATGTCTCCCTTTTTCTTCCCTTTTCCTTTCCTTCAAATTTATTTGATAACTCATATTATGGCAAATAAAATGGACATTCATCAGTAAAATGTTGTTAAGATAATAAAGTTAATTTTGCTTCATGGACTAACATTCTAGGTGGTATCAAGGATAAAATAAGTGATATGTTGCTTCTTGCTCCCCATTTTCAAATCATCGGGAACCCTCAAAAACTATTATTAAACTGTCTCAGTTAAAAATGCCAGTTTGGGAATTTGGAGGGGGGATAATTAGACACCAAATAGCTCTACCAGAGATAATACTTTTCAGTAGCAGAGTGAATATAGTATAGATATTAATTTTATTAGACTTCACAATTTGCCATATGTTACTGGGACACACCTTAGTAATTTGAGTATTTGAAACATTATTTTTCATGTTCAGCTTTATAGAGACAGCTTCTCCAGAGTTTGTTTATTGTAACCTCAGGGATTGATTTAATGGAAATTACTTCCTTAAATATCTTTATTTCATGGTTCTGAAATTTCCATGATATTCATTCTTGAAACTTTTTGTAGAATAAGAATCCTGTTTTTAAGGAAATGTGCTCTGCATTTATTTCTAGAGGCCCACATTTTAATGTCCAATCTTAGTTTACACCGTAGTTTACAAGTTTCCTTCATAGTTCTAAAAAAGTTAAATAAATAACCAAATATATCTTCTTTTTCTGAATATCTTTAAAATATATTTTTTTCATTTACAAAGGTAACATATAATTATTAAAAATTTTTAAACTATAGGAATGTAAGAAGTGAAAAGTGAGCTTCTCATAATCTCACCACACAAAGATGACTTCCCTTGACAGTTCCTATCCTTTCATATTTTTCAGTGTGCATAGTTCTGTGTGTACACACATTGTATTTGTATTAGTGTTTGTACTCATACTTCACATAGTGTTCTGTAATCAAATGTTCTCAGCAGGTTTTCATGAATTTTTCTTTTACATTAAATAGAGATATTCCATGATTTTAAAAATGTTTGACTGGGCGCGGTGGCTCACACCTGTAATCCCAGCACTTTGGGAGGCCGAGATGGGCAGATCACAAGGTCAGGAGTTCGAGACCAGCTTGTCCAATGTGGTGCAACCCCGCTTTACTAAAACTACAAAAATTAGCTAGGCGTGGTGGTGGACGCCTGTAGTCCTAGCTACTCAGGAGGCTGAGGCAGGAGAATCGCTTGAATCCGGGAGGCAGAGGTTGCAGTGAGCCAAGAGCACACCACTGCACTCCAGACTGGGCAACAGAGTGAGATTCCATCTCAAAAAAAAGTTTGTTCATGTGATTATTACTTTTATGTGTTGACTTGAATAGTCCAC
>NW_012110363.1:107535-111451 GCF_000951045.1 Mandrillus leucophaeus | reverse complement strand
GTATTTGTATTAGTGTTTGTACTCATACTTCACATAGTGTTCTGTAATCAAATGTTCTCAGCAGGTTTTCATGAATTTTTCTTTTACATTAAATAGAGATATTCCATGATTTTAAAAATGTTTGACTGGGCGCGGTGGCTCACACCTGTAATCCCAGCACTTTGGGAGGCCGAGATGGGCAGATCACAAGGTCAGGAGTTCGAGACCAGCCTGTCCAATGTGGTGCAACCCCTCTTTACTAAAACTACAAAAATTAGCTAGGCGTGGTGGTGGACGCCTGTAGTCCTAGCTACTCAGGAGGCTGAGGCAGGAGAATCGCTTGAATCCGGGAGGCAGAGGTTGCAGTGAGCCGAGAGCACACCACTGCACTCCAGACTGGGCAACAGAGTGAGATTCCATCTCAAAAAAAAGTTTGTTCATGTGATTATTACTTTTATGTGTTGACTTGAATAGTCCACGAGATGCCCAGATAGCTGATTAAACACTGTTTCTGGGTGTCTCTGTGAGTGGGTTTTCATTTGAATTGGTGAACTGTGTAAAGCAGGTGGCCCTCCCTAGAATGGGTGAGCATCATCTAATTCATTGAGGGCCTGAAAAAAGAACAAAAAGGTGGAGGAAGGGTGAATTTGCTCTGTGCCTAACAGCTTGAGCTGAGACATCAGTCTCTTGCCCTCAGTGCTTCTGGCTCTAAGGCCACCAGACCCTAACTAGAATCTACACCACTGACTAGCTGGCTCTCAGGCTTTCAAACTATACCATCAGCTTTTCTAGGTCTCCAGCTTGCAGACGGGTGAACATGGGACTTCTCCGACTTCATAATCTCAGCCAATTCCTTAACATAAATCTCACTTTATATCTATCTATTAATGTCTATCTGTCTATCTCTGTATGTAGATATGAGAGATATAAGACCTATAGATATCTGTATCTACACAGAGAGAGATCCCATTGGTTTGTTTCTCTGGAGAATCCTGGCTAATACGTGCAGTACTGACATTATTTTTTTAAGCACAATGGATTGATAACATAGACTCACTTTTGCAACTTGTTTCTCACATAAAATGTAGCATGTAAAATCTTTCTATATGAAAACATGTGTATTTACTTTATTTTGATGCTACATAGTATTCTATTGTATTGACATACCACAATAGAGTGAACCATCCATTCTTTTCTTGATGCATATTGAGGTCATTTTCAGTGTTCCAAATGACATCCTCTTGATTTATTTCTGTGTACTTACACAAATATATGGCACATTTCCGTGTTATTGAATGTGAACAATTAGAATTTTGATAAATATCACCAAAATGCCTTTTGGAGAATGTACATAAATAACAACCTGTTATTAACTCTGGATATTATCACTTAAATATTTTAGGAAAACAGAGAGGTAAAAATGAGGTAGTGGTTTTAGTTTTGCATTTTCATTATTATTAGTGATTTTGAGCAGTACTGTATTTATTAACATTTTATTGTTTCTTATCTAAACTACCTGTCCTTACCCACTCCTAATCTAACTTTCAGTTATTTTCTATTTTGTTTACAGAACTCTCTTCTCCTTATGTATAGTAAATTGTCATTTATATATTTTCAAAATGTCTTTTAATTTTATTTATAAATCATTGAGTAAACTAATGAGTAAATGAGGGACTGATATAAAATATTAAAAACTGGTAATTAAGTAAGACATGTTAAGTTCATAATAGGCACATGTACCCAGGCTGCTGTGGGGTCATAGAACAGTGGTAGCTACAGCTAAGTGGAGAGAAAAAGAAGGCCAGCTGTACCAGATGAAACTTGAGCTGTGTTTTAAAATATGACTAGAGGCCAAGCACAGCGGCTCACACCTATAATCCTTTGGGAGGCCAAGGCGGGCAAATCACGAGGTCAGGAGTTTGAGACCAGGCTGGCCAACATGGTGAAACCCTGTCTCTACTAAAAATACAAAAATTAGCCAGGCATGGTGGTGTGCGCCTGTAATCCCAGCTACTGAGGAGGCTGAGGCAGGAGAATCACTTGAACCCAGGAGGCAGAGGTCGCAGTGAGCCGAGATCATGCCACTGTACTCTAACCTGGGTGACACAGCGAGACTTCATCTCAATAATAATAATAATAATAAAATAAAATACGACTAGAAATTGTTACGTAAAAGAAGATGAAGAAGTTGTTCTGGGAAGAGGATGCAGCAATCCAGGTGGAAGACAGCAAGGTCTTTTCTGGAAATTACAAATTGTTCACTTTGCCTAGAGCAAAAGTTACTGTACAGAGAGCTATGACACAGAGAGCTATGAGATGGGGTTACAGAGAGGGAGAGGGGCCATTGTGAATGGCTTGGTATGTTAAGATAAGGCATTTGAGGTTTACCCTAACAACTTGGGGAGTCATCGATGTGCCTAGATTTGAATTTCAAGACGACTAGTCTAATACAAATATAAAAATAGTTCAGAAGGACTCAGTCAGGATGCAGGAAGACCAGGTTGTGTTGAGGCAGACATTAAATTTTTCATTGTCATAATTATCAGGGGTCAACATAAAATCTTTTAAAACATCTCTGAAATTGGAATTTAGCAGTAGCTCTGGAAGAATATATACCTGGCGAGTGGGGATGCTTGCGGTAGAGAGACTTTTTCTTTTCTTCTGTACACATTTGCGTATACTCAAGTTTTATTTTTCAATCAATCAGAGACTTTAATACTAAAGCAATATTTTTTTAAAAACTGCACCAGTAACAGATGGGAAAGATCTGACTTGGAAATTTTTGTGATAAGTACTGAGTGCTTTGGTGGACCATCAAATCAGTCTGAAACCAAATGTGAATATGGCTACTAAAAGCTGGTGTAGTAATAGTTGGTTACATTAGTATTTTATAGTATTCTAATAAAGAGTGTTTATACTCTGCTTTGTAACAGTAAAATTGTATCTGGAAGCAAAGTTTGTTCACTTTGGGTGTCAAAATTGAGATGATCAACTTGGACCATGTTTAGGAGAAAGAACTGTGAGAGAAATGACTTAAAATCATATTAGGTAAGGAATAATTAAAGAAAATGGTTATATATGTATGTATGTATACATATATATCACAAATTGTCAAAATTGTACCCCTTAAACATATGTAATTTTATTGGTCAACTATACTTCAATAAAGCTGGAGAAAAAAGGAAAATGAGGATGTTTAGAGCAGGCCAAGCAAGATATTTGATTTCAGTAAATAAGAATATTTTATTAAATTCCTAATAGAAATATAAACAAGAAATTGAAGTTGCAAGAGGGCAGATTTTTATACAAAAAAGGAAGAAATCAAATGGATGTCACCTTTTAATGCCCAGAAACTGATATCCCTGATGTTTTTGCCAACTTCTCCTAAACTGGCAAAGACTGCAGTATTCATTCATTTCACTAATTGTTATGGCCAGTTGTACATGATGAATTCCATAAAGGCCAGCCATTTGTTTGCAAATTCTTTTAATAAGTTTGCATACATTTGTCTCATTAAATAAAACTAACAGGTTCATTTCGTAAGTTGATTGCATTAGATCTGTTTTCAGATTTTTAAACTAGTACACTAAGTGGTAGTATTAATAATATTAAATAATTCAATTTGTCAGTATTACCAAATTTCTTCCCAACTGAGCCATAAATACGTTCTCTCACATACTCTACATACAGAAGCCTAAGTTGCCACTCTTGTCCCCATTGTCTTTACATTTGCTGAAGTTTTGTTGTACACCGCTATTGTGTTATTTCTTCTCACCAACAAAGATGGAGTGGAGTCAGTCGAAAAAGAGAGCTACCCTACACAGTCTAGTTCAGGGTAAACATCAAACACCTCATAAGATAAAATTTTAGTTTCATCCTGTAGACTTGGGATTCTGACACTTGAGCAGGTTGTAATCACCCTGCAACCCTATGCTAG
>NW_012110363.1:88648-107485 GCF_000951045.1 Mandrillus leucophaeus | reverse complement strand
TGGACCATCAAATCAGTCTGAAACCAAATGTGAATATGGCTACTAAAAGCTGGTGTAGTAATAGTTGGTTACATTAGTATTTTATAGTATTCTAATAAAGAGTGTTTATACTCTGCTTTGTAACAGTAAAATTGTATCTGGAAGCAAAGTTTGTTCACTTTGGGTGTCAAAGTTGAGTTGATCAACTTGGACCATGTTTAGGAGAAAGAACTGTGAGAGAAATGACTTAAAATCATATTAGGTAAGGAATAATTAAAGAAAATGGTTATATATGTATGTATGTATACATATATATCACAAATTGTCAAAATTGTACCCCTTAAACATATGTAATTTTATTGGTCAACTATACTTCAATAAAGCTGGAGAAAAAAGGAAAATGAGGATGTTTAGAGCAGGCCAAGCAAGATATTTGATTTCAGTAAATAAGAATATTTTATTAAATTCCTAATAGAAATATAAACAAGAAATTGAAGTTGCAAGAGGGCAGATTTTTATACAAAAAAGGAAGAAATCAAATGGATGTCACCTTTTAATGCCCAGAAACTGATATCCCTGATGTTTTTGCCAACTTCTCCTAAACTGGCAAAGACTGCAGTATTCATTCATTTCACTAATTGTTATGGCCAGTTGTACATGATGAATTCCATAAAGGCCAGCCATTTGTTTGCAAATTCTTTTAATAAGTTTGCATACATTTGTCTCATTAAATAAAACTAACAGGTTCATTTCGTAAGTTGATTGCATTAGATCTGTTTTCAGATTTTTTAACTAGTACACTAAGTGGCAGTATTAATAATATTAAATAACTCAATTTGTCAGTATTACCAAATTTCTTCCCAACTTAGCCATAAATACCTTCTCTCACATACTCTACATACAGAAGCCTAAGTTGCCACTCTTGTCCCCATTGTCTTTACATTTGCTGAAGTTTTGCTGTACACCGCTATTGTGTTTCTTTTTTTTTTTTTTGAGACGGAGTCTCGCTGTGTCTCCCAGGCTGGAGTGCAGTGGCGTGATCTCGGCTCACTGCAAGCTCCGCCTCCCAGGTTCACGCCATTCTCCCGCCTCAGCCTCCCAAGTAGCTGGGACTACAGGCGCCCGCCACCGTGCCCGGCTAATTTTTTGTATTTTTAGTAGAGACGGGGTTTCACCATGTTAACCAGGATAGGTGTTATTTCTTCTCACCAACAAAGATGGAGTGGAGTCAGTCGAAAAAGAGAGCTACCCTACACAGTCTAGTTCAGGGTAAACGTCAAACACCTCATAAGATAAAATTTTAGTTTCATCCTGTAGACTTGGGATTCTGACACTTGAGCAGGTTGTAATCACCCTGCAACCCTATGCTAGCCTGCATTAGAATACACTGGACTATGGGATATAATCTGTTCTTCTGTCATCTTGGGCTGGTGATATGGTAAGGCCTAAAAACGACAACACAATTTACATTTTTCTAGTGCCTTTATATACTTCTAAAATGTCTAATGTTTTAGCTCTAGGAAAATATTTCTTACCTAATATAATTTGGGCATTGTTTTGCAAATATGCTCAAGTTCTTTGGTTGGCAAATACATGTATCAGTTCATCTCCAGAGAACAGAACCAATATGTTCTGTATGTGTATGTGTTCTCTGTGTGTGTGTGTGTGTGTGTGTATGTATAAGAAGATTGATCACAAGGAGTTGGCTCGTGTGATTATGAAGGCTGGCAAGTCCCAAGATCTGCAGGGTGAGCAGATCCATCAAGCTGATCCAGGAGAGCTGTCAGTGTCGCTTCAGTCTCGGTCCAAAGACCTGAGAACCAGGAGAGCCAATCGTATAGTTTGAGACTGAAGACCAGCAGCCTTGAGACCTAGGAAGAGCCAATGCTTCTGAGTCTGAAGGCTGGAGAAGAACCAATGCCCCAGCTTGAGAGCAGGAGTCATTCTCTCTTCGTCAGCTTTTTTGTTCTATTCAGGCCTTCAATGGATTGGGCGAGGTCCACCCACGTTAGGGAGGATGATCTGCTTTATTCAGTCTACAGATTTAAATGCTAATCTCATCCAAAAACACCCTCACACACACTCAAAATAGTGTTTGATCAAATTTCTGGACATCCTGTGGCCCAGTTAAGTTAACATATAAATAAAACATCACAATACACTTAACAGACCAGGTGTTCTATTGCTCATCGGTGTTTATCGCATGTTATCTGTTTACCAATGTTTTCTTTTCCCTACCCAGGAATTATTTACTTAACATCACTCCTTAGTCATTTGGAATCTACCACACTTTCGTTGATGGTTTCTGCTCAAGACGGTGGTGGGCTCACAGCTGTCATTAATGCCGAAGTCACCATACACATTTTCCAGACAACTCTGGCACCTGCTGAATTTGAAAGGCCTAAGTACACTTTCTTAGTTTATGAAGATGTGCCTGAAGATAGTCCCATTGGAACAGTGAAAGCAAGAGAGCCCCTGAGTAAGTACTTATTTCTTATGCTGCATGGAAGTCCATTATTGGAACATTTCTTGTTTTTTCCTAGGCAGTACAATCTTGAATAATCTTTTTCTTCTTTCCATGCAAGTCAAAACAAGGGAGATAACACAACCTGTGGCTTGTTCTTTGTTCTTCCAACATTGTTTCTATCCATCCCACAATTTTTTTTTCTGATCACAAAAATAATAGGCATTTTTAAAAGAATGTTTAAAACAATACAGATTATAATATACAAAGTATATGTCTCCTATAACCCACTCACCAAAACACACACACATACACACTCACACACAATTTACAAGTTTTTGACAAAAATGCATCCTTCTGTATTTGTTGTTATAGAGCTTCTTTCCCCACTTAGTATATACTGAGTAACTTTCCAGATAGCTGGACGTCATTCTGTCTCCCTAAAAGACAGTTGTATAGTATTTCAACTTAGGAAGGAACAGGAGGGGACCAGGAGGAGGACAAGCTCTTTGGAGAGATAATTCATTTCTAGGAATTTATCCTGCAGAGGTTCCTCTACAAGTGTGAAAAAGTCACACACGGCTATTTGCTCAAGTAATCTGGACTAGCAAGATTTTTTAAATCATTCAAACTGGTAGCAAATGTAAACATAAAACATACCTAAGTTGAAATACTATACAATCTCTCTGGAGAGTATTTGCCCTTCATAGGTAGATATAACAGAGAGACATCAACATAAATTTAACTTGACTTCCTCAAATATATAAAAAAAAGGTATCTGAATTATTTTCTGAATATCTTTCCCTTTTAACTAATGTAAGAAGGATGAAGGAAGATATGAAACCTGTGCCTTGCTCTTTGCCCTTTGGACATTCTTTTCGTACACCAAAAAATTCTTAAAACCACGTGTCCACTTTTCAGCAGGCTTTGGAGAGCAGAGGAAGTAAGACATTGCACAGTAGTCTCCGTAGATGGAGAATATACAATCACGCGTCCTTAACGATGGGAAATATTTTGAGAAATGCCTCATTAGAAAATTTTGTCAGTGTGCAGACGTCACAGAGTATACTCAGATGGTGTGGCCTACCAGACACTTAGGCTAAATGTTATAATCTATTGCTCCTAGGTTGCGAACCTGCACAGCATATTACTGCACTTAATACTGTAGGCAGTTGTACCCCAAAGGTAAGGATTTATGTATGTGAACATAGAAAAGGTACAATAAAATACGGTGTCAGAATCTTACAGAACCATCATAATATATGTGGTCCATCATTGGAGTGTCATTAGGCAGTGGATGACTGTATTAATATTTCAGTTTCTAAGTTTCCAGTGGGTCCACCCTTTTGACATACAGTGGTTGCCCCCTCTCTCTTTTTCAGACTCCTCAGAACCCATCTTTTACAGGATTTCTTCTGGTGATCTCGACGGAAAGTTCTCCATTCACCCGTGGCTGGGCACTATTCGCACCCGGAAGCCCCTGGATCACGAGACGCAGCCGGTGGTTGTGCTCACCGTGCAGGCGCAGCTCGGCAGCGCCCCAGCCTGCAGCAGCACAGAGGTCAATATAACTGTTCTGGATGTCAATGACAACCACCCAGTGTTCCTCAGGACCTCGGATGAGATTAGAATATCGCAGACCACGCCGCCTGGCACAGCCTTGTACCTCGCACATGCGGAAGACAGAGACAGTGGGCGGAACGGACTCCTCCGGTACTCGATCGCCAGCCCGCAGCCGGGCGTCTTTGCCATCGATAGAGCCCTGGGGGTGCTGTTCCTCAACCGCAGCCTGGGCGCGGGCGAGCGCCAGGAGCTCACGCTGATTCTCAGGGCCGAAGACCAAGGCGTGCCTCCTCGGGCAGCCCTGCTGGTGCTGACAGTCATTATCGAGAAACGCGAACACAGCCCATCCTGGACTTTCGAACATTTGGTCTATCAAGTGGAAGTCAGTGAGTCTCTCTCACCCACGACACAAATACTGCAAACACAGGCGCACCCGCTTGGCCCCCAGCGTGTAGCCTCGCCGCTTAGGTACTGGCTGGAACCCAGCGTAGACTCTGCTGTGTTTGGAATCCGCCCTTACACGGGCTGGATTTATTTGCGGCGACAGCTTGACTATGAATCCACCCAAACATATAATTTTAGAGTGTTTGCTTGGATCCCCGAGGACGGATTGTTGCAAAATGTGAGCACTACAGTCACTGTTCATGTCCGGGATGAGAATGACAATTCCCCCACCTTCTTGCATGATGTGTTGTTTCTGAAAGTCGAAGAGAGCCCTGTTCCCCAAGGTGTAATAGGCAAAATTACAGCTATTGACATGGACTATGGAAGGAATGGACAGCTATTATATTTCCTTTTGTCTGATGGAAGATTCTTCAAGATGAATCCTAATACAGGTAGCACTTCATAGTTTCCACCTATTCCTTTAAAATGAGGATTGAGTACTATCACACTGGTCTTTAAGTAAAAATACAAATAAAAAATTAAATATAATCAAGATTGAGAAAACTCAAATCGTTAGGTGTAGCATTAGTGCATACATGCAATTGAAATACGGTTTTTAATAAATACAGTATTCGATTACTGTATTGTGAGATCTTAAAAATGGAGTAAAAATTGAACAGAGTTTCTCCCATAGTAATTCATACTTTCCTTGCATCACATCCACATCTTGCCAATATATGTTTTTTTTTTCTGAACTAGAGGTATAGTCAGAACTGGATTGAATATATCCTTGTGTAAAGGCTAATTTTTCAGCAACCATCCTTTTCCATTTGTAGACATTTTAAAAATGTCAAGATGTATTTTGTGAAATATAAATATCATCAATGTAAAGCTAGAAATGAATTCATTGGTTAAGATTTCAAAATCACTCTCAGAATGTATATCTTTATTCTCATTCTGACAGGGGAACCAGAGGAAAAAGGGGAATAATCACCATGAAATGTTTGAAGTCTGAATTAAGAAATTAAAGATTAAAAGTCACTATATTTTAAAATTTATGTTGTGTAAGTTTACAGGGAGTTTATTTAATCCTTACAATGAAATATATTTATACTGCAAATGCGTAGCCAGGAAACTGAGACTCAGATAGCTCAAGTAGTACCCCCAAAGTCATGCAGCTGGTAAGATGAGAGGAAGCCCCCTCTTTGTGTGGGTCCAGCAGACACCATCTGTGTCATAACCTGGGCAGATGGTGCCGTGCCTTTAGTGGGACAGACTTTACATTCAGTTCTGATGAACTTCAAGCCTTTGTTCTCAAGCCTCTGTTCTGTGAATTAGGAGAAGGTGACCTTTCTCAGCAGATGGAGGTTTTCACAGGGCACATGACTTGCCAAGAAGGTTGCAAGCTGCCTTTCCACTCTCATTCACTCCCTAAGCTGGGACTCCTTCTGACAGGGCAAAACCATACAGGTATACAGGATTGACCCTGCTGGCACTTTACTTCCATATGGCTACTTTTCAAGGTCTTCTATTTCACTTGTTTTTTTCTTTAAAAATAAGCAAACTACAGTTGATTCCCCTTTGATCTTCCTTCCCCTATAAGACCAGGTGTCCATTCCTCATTTCATTGCATGGCTTTAAGCAAGTAGCTTAAGCTCAGAGCTGTTTCCTTACCATGAATACAGGAGACAATTCCTGACATGCCCTGTGCCATGCTTTGAGGGGGAAAGAGCTAAAGAGTATGAAGGGGCTTGGAAGAATATGTGCTTGTAAACTGTTCCTCCTCCCAAGGACAGCAGGGTGCAAGGCAGGGTGGAGGGTGACCTTCAGAGCCTAGGAGACACACCCCCTTTTCATCCAGTTCTCTGGGCAGTCTTCCAAGTGACCAGGAGTTGAGCTCCTGTGGAACCGTACCCTGGTGTCGCCCATCCCCCCCTGCAGCCGGAGCTGCAGTCTTTTACATCCCTGATCTCCAAGGCTGCTGCTTATCCATCAGATTTGCTTTATGAATAAAAATCTGTTTGCCATTCAGAAGTTAAGGTCTTCAGAGAAGAATTACAGTTTGGAATTTAAAAAATGCAATTGTGTATATGATCTATATTAAAACCTCAGAGTAAACACTATAAATATAGCTTATATATTAACAGTAAACAGTTATCATAAACACTGCTTACCAATTCAGCAACTTACCTAAATGAGAATTGTCATTTTTGTTTCTTGTTTCCACTTTCTTTTTATGCAATGCTATTTTATTTGTATTAAGACGAAAAAAGTTTTTAGCCATAGAAATGTTTGTCAGTAGCTGCTTTATGCTCACGTTCTCACAGGTACATTTTTTTTTTCATAAATGATGAGGAAACCAATTCTTGGCAGAGCTCTCTAACAGGAGACAGGCTATTGGACCAAGTGTTTGTCTTCCTACGGTCCCTGGCAATAGGGAGAGGCAGTTAAATGTTATGCCTGGGTTTGCATGACTGACACGTGAGGAAAGTTACCAAAGGTAGTGTAGCTCTAGGCAGAAATATTTGAAATAAAGCTTCTAAAGCATTAAGAGTTTTTAGGAAGTCAGTATCCATTGCTACATGTCTATTTTGTGAGATAAAAAACAAATACCTGTGTACATAAAACACAAACCATTGCCTAAGAAGTATGATTCGATTTTCAGCAAGATGTGTAGCCATTATGTTAAAGTAGTGATAACAGCTGCCATTTATGTAATCATGTATAGCTTGCACAATACTTTTAAATGTGTGATTACATTTCTTCCTGACAGTAGTCCCAGGCTCGGAGGGGCCATTCCATGTCTGAGGTGGGGAAACTGGGGCCCAAATCCAGAACTTGCATCAGAGCTAACGTGCTTTCCATCATCCTGTATAGCAGCATAAGGAGGGATAAGCAGCAGTTTTAAATCTTCTCAATCATTACTAAGTTCCCACAGAGTTTTATCGTTTTTATGAATTCATTTTTTATTAGTTCAAATGATTGATGGATGATAATTTGAAATACAAAGAATAACAAATTTAAAGTGACATTTTCAGGAGCAACTTGAGAAAATTTTTTCAGCAGTACCATAGAGTCCAACTACTATGTAGATGGTCTTAGAAGTCGCATGTTCGCTCAAAGCTTTGTGTTTGGTTTTCCTTCTGGAAATTGTTCTGGCCGCGGTGCGTCTGGTACACAGTGCCTGTGTCTTGTTCTGCTCTGTGCCCCACAGGAGAGTTGATCAATTGGGTGGCACTGGATCGTGAGCACCGGGGGCACCATCAGATGACTGTGCTAGTGACAGACCGCGGCTCCCCACCACGAAATGCCACCATGGCGGTTTATGTCTCAGTTACTGACATCAATGATAACAGGCCCTTCTTCCCCCAGTGTCTGCCTGGAAAGGAGTTACACGTGAAGGTTTGTGAAGTAACCTTGCGATGAAGTTGTAATATCTTAAGTCATTTGTTTTGAGCACCATCTTGTGGTAAAACATGTGAATATATCACAACAGTCTTGGTGTGGCAGAGCATACTTTTTTCTAGAAGACCTAGATATTGTGCACATTAAAAAAAAAAAAAAAAAACTTTTAAGAAGGTAAATGAATCTATGAGCTCTTTGGCATTGTACCTCTAGTTGCTTTCTATTAATAAGTGTAATTCAGCCCTTTGTATACAAACTGAATGGTGCTTCAGGATAATGCTCAGACGTGGCTTGTTTTTCCAGTAGTTTGCATGCATCTCTTTGTGCAGAGCTTCTTAAGGGCAATTGATACATGTCTCTAAGATAGTTACTTAAGGGTAGAGGAACAACGTGTAGCTCTAAAGTGGGTAGGTGGACATCCAGAGATAGTAAAAGATGATCCTTTTGATCACATGCACAAACTTGCAATTATATTTATATTATCTCATCTTTTTCATTTCTGTCTTTTTGTATGTTTTATAATATACATAATAAATTAGAATCTCAGTTCATTCACATAATTAATAAACATGTTTGGACCTACTAATAATTTTTTTAGTAGATGGGTTATAATAATGAAAAGTTTAGAAGCTACTGTTCTAGAACAATTGAATTAGACATTCAAATTGTGCTCAAATATACATATTGAACAACTCAATGAAAGTATTGAGGAACTCACAACTTTAAACCGATCTTCTGAGTTCAGCTTTAAAGAAAAATTCTAACAAAGCAAAATATTATTGTATTATCATTACGCTTTATAATCATATTATTAAAATGTCCTGTGGCTTAACTGGGCAGTTGGACTCTAAACATGTAGTTGAACTTCACATGCACATTTCAATATTCCAGGACAGCTCCTGATAACTGATATGTCCTGTATGAGTTTTGTTTTCTGAATTAAAGGTTCATACTTATTTTAAGCATATTTTAAGCCGTAGCAACTACCTTTCAAAAAATGTCCTAAGAGATGATGAATGAGAATATGCTAGAAATCTTAAAATACACCAAAAATCTAAGATTGTTTAGTAAGTCCAATTTCTTTTTCTTTTGGTCAGAATTAGTTCAGATGCCTCAGATAATTCATTATAATTGAATAAAAGATTTAATTTGTAAGGAGGATTCTTTTCATGGACTTACACCCATATAATTTTTACATGGTATGCATTTGAATTATATGTGGATTTAAGATAGTTTAAAATGTTAAAATGTATAATGTATTCATTCATTTAAAGGTCCACTGATATTTCTTTTTAAACTTTTGTTAACTCATTTGTAAGCTGTTTGTTTTAATGGCAGGTTCTGGAAGGTCAACCAGTAAAAATGTTGGTCACAACTGTGTTTGCAAAGGATCCTGATGAAGGAAATAATGCAGAAGTTATATACTCAGTATCTTCAGGTAAAAATTACTGTTCATACAGGATTAAGAACTTTTAGGATTTCTGCTTTCATTTATCAACTATCCCCTTCTGGGAAAACAGGTTCTATTTTGATTACTTAGAATGCTGTAGTTAATTTTGAAAACACACCAAGTTACAAACAAAATACATTTGCTATTGTCAAGAGCTACTTTCAGTTTTTGAAAAATAATTTATAAGTTTAATAAAAAATCAGAGTAGCTTTTTACATTCCTAATAGAAACCATTCATCTTTAGTGAATAATTTGCAATAATGTGAAGTACAAATTTACTTCTGTTGATAGGAAAGTGTTAGGGGATAAGAATTGGTATTAAGTATGATTAAGAGTTCCAAGCATCCATGAATCTTTATGAAGACTAAATACTTGTAAGGTCGGAGTAAATCATGCCTAGAAAATGTCACATGTATACATATATGTGTGTGTATGGGGAAATTTTATTGAAGTGGGCTTACTATTATGTTTTCTGTTGGAATGTGCAGGCCTCAGATCTTTTCAAGTTATTTACTTTAGTTGGCACTGTGTTTTATAGCACTTTAAAAGACATTTGGTGCTTTGTCATGTTTGATACAAACATAGGACATAGGAAAGAAGAGACAACATTGTCCTTACCCACAGATAATTTGATTGTCTTCATTGAAAACCCAAGAGATGCTATTGGCAACCCTTTGGAATTAATAAAATAGCCAATTTTCTGGGAAAAATGTCAACATGTGAAACTCACTGGTATTTTTAAAACTTAGGAGTTTCCAAAGATCTCATTCACTATGGTGAATTTACAAAGAAAATGAAAGGGTGTAGGGGCATATCTACTGTGAAGCTAATGAAGCTTAATTTTAGGGTGTTTTACTTGCATAGCCACCCCAGGGAGAGGGGAAAGTGGAAAATTTATTTTTCTTAAGGAAGGCCTCTCAAACTATACAAACTTCAAAACAATACAAATAGGATCTCTCTCTATTAGGGGCGTAGAAAAAATTCCAGCATAACTTGTACAAAACTTTCATACAGAAAAGTAAAAAATATTAATGAAGGACATAAAAGAATGAAATGAAAAGCTGTATCATGTTCTTGCTTGGGAAGACTCAATATCCTAAAGATGACAATTCTTAACAAAAATGTAATTATTAATTCAGTATGATTTCAATCAAAATTTCAATGAGGCTTTGATAGAATTTGACAAGCTGACTCTAAAAGTCATGTGGAAGAGCAAAAGACAAGGAATAACTAAGACAATGTCCAAAGAACAAGTGGGAAGCTGGCCCTACCCAGTCTTAATTTATAAAATTTCATAATTAAGACACTATTGTATTGATTCACTCATTAATAAATGGATCAGTTGAAAAGAGTGGGGGTGACACTTTACACGTATGGAAACTTGACATATGAGGGCGTAGAAAATAAATGGGGAAAAGATGGACTACCAATACGTGATGCTGATGTGCCTGGTCACCTACAAGGAAAAATATCTCTACTCTCAGCATATCAAAGATGAGTCTTATTAAATGTAGAAATCTTTAACTCTTACAAAAGAAAATATGAGAGTGTTTATACATATGGCATTGGGAATAAAGAAGATGGTTTAAATAAGAAGAAAAGCAGAAGTTCACAAAGAGGTAGATACATAAAACTACATGAAAATTGAAGACACTACAAAATATGCCATTGTTTACAATTTGATTAGTCAAGTCACAAATTGGGAAAAGATAATTACAGCCCAGTAACCAATACAAAATTAGTATTCAGAATTTATTAAGAACTCCTGCAAACCAATAAGAAAAAGACAAATAAATAATAAAACTGGACAAAGAATATTAACAGACAACTCAAAGAAAAGAAGCCTGAATAATTAAAAAGATTTTTAAAGCATGCCCAGATTCCTTGATATGATGGCTTTGAAGAGCAATGAAGCAATATCTGATAAGATTGGAGATGTGCTTATGCTATACCCTTGCAGTTCTAGTTCTGTTACTCTAGAGGAGCTTTATATGTGCAGAGTGAGATTGTAACAGGATGTTCATTGAAGCATTGTTTCAGTTGTTTGCGTAATATGGTATATTCACAGAATACTCTACAGCAATGAAAATGAATACAGTAGAGTTTCATACATGGCAGTGTGGATAAATATTAAATCGAAAGTTAAGCAAGGAAGGCAAAAATTTTACAGAAGATAAAAAGAATTTGACGCAAACAGCAGCTTTGAGTTCGTTGCATTGCCTTTCATTGGTAAATTTACATATGCAGTTCTTCTCAATACTTCCGTGGTCAGGCAGCCAAATTCTTCTCTCGTGTTTCTATGCCCATATAAACCATCCACATTTATTTAGCTATAAATGTCTTCCCAAGTTTTCAGGACACTTGAATGGTGGATTATACAGACGTAGTGAGCCTGCAGCAGATCCACATTTGGAGACAGCCTTTCCTCTGTGTTCCTGCTGTCCCCTCCAGAGACTCTCCCCCATCCTCCCCCTCTTTTTTTGTCTTCCCTTTTGTTACTTCTGAAATTTCTCTTTTTATTGTCTTAGTTTATTTTAATCTGGTCCTTGTGAGGAAGAAAAACTGGCTTTGCAGTCATGCATTCAACAATCTTCCTCTGACTATGAGGTCAGTTAGGTCAATAAGATCTTTATATCTTTTTTTCCTGTTTTATTTTGGGGTGGAGAAGACAACATAGTGTGCCTGTGAAAGACAATGTTGGTGAAGAGGGAAGATACACACACGGCTATAATCCTGCTATAATACCAGTATTTAAAAGCAAGCAAAGCCATGGTATATGTTATTTATGGATGTATGGACTGGAAAGATAAACCTCAACTTTAGTTACAAAAGTGACTTTCTAAAGAGGAGGGGAATGAGATTTGGAGCTGTATACAGATCCACTCCTTTTCCATTTCTTGGAAAAATTTGAAGAAATATTGAAAATTAATCAATCTAAGAAGTGATACTTTAATGTTCAGGTATTTGTGAATGTTTGAAATTTTTTTTAAAAAAAATCAGCTTCGAAAATGATACTTGAGGCACATCGATACAAAAATATGAAGATATACATTACATTATTCCTATCTTTATTTTTTATCTGATAGTAAAATAGAAGTGACTACAAAATATATGGTAAAATAATGAGATGAAAATCGGTATAAGGGGAATAAAGGTATGTATCATATTCATGAATGCATTCTATAGTATTTCTACGAGAATAAAATCAATGGGTTAAAGCATAGAAATCACAACTAATAAATGTTACATAATTGCCTGCTCGCATGCTATGAGTTTCTTGAAGACAGGGCTTCTTTTTTATTTGCCCTTATATCCCTAATAACTGGTAAAGTATTTGGTCCATAGTAATGAATCAGCAACTGTTGAACTAAAGAATGGAGGGGAGCTTCTAATCAGGATTTTTCTGAGGTTTGAAATATTCAGATTTTAAATCTGTTATTTAACTCAAAACCCTGTGATACCAATTTGAATTATAAGCATCAATATGAATGTGTAGATGTGTGCCTGTGTATTCTCTGTCCACTGAAAAGGCCTAGAAATGATGACAAACCCAGAAACAATGAGCACCCCACCCCTAATGTCCCAAATATGTTCTCCCAAAACCATTTTCCACCAAAAGGAACCAGGAGTCCTTGGAGAAATGGTGATGTCAGGTCACAATCAGGAAATCTACAAGATGAGTCTGCACCATTTTGTCATACCAGTTACAAGGAGGCTACTAAACTGTGTTAGGATCATGGAAAGAGATCCAGGAACCAACTTTAAGCAGATCCCAATGTTCAGCGATGGGACAATATGAGCATCAATAAGGATAATAATGGCAATATATTGAAACACCACTAATATGTTTAAATTATGCTTAATGATTTCCAAAACAAAAGCAAGACAAAATGTTACTTATCATAATTGGAACATTGGTGGATGTTAGTGAGCCAACTCAGTATTTCAAAAACTGTTAAATAAAATTTAAGTTATCAAGCATTTATCCTGTGTTTCTTATAATGAACTCTTTCTCTGAAAGTTTCTATTTATTGAAATATTCCAGCTAGTATATGAAAAAGGGATGATAAAGCAGAATGCAGTATATATTGAGTATCTTTTGTCTAAAATGCTTGGGACCAGAAGTGTTTCAGGTTTTGGATTTTTTTTTGGTGGGGTTTTTTTTATTGGAATATTTGCATACATATAATGAGATATCTTGGGGATGAGACCCAAGTCTAAACATGAAATTCATTTTTTTATAGACATCTATATGCATAGCCTGAAGGTAATTTCATTCAACACTTTTTATAACTGTGCATGAAACAAAGTTTTGACTGTGTTTTGACTGCAACCCATCTGATGAATCAGGTGTAGAGCTTTCCACTTGTAGTGAGCATTACGTCAGTATTCAAAAAGTTTTGAATTTTGGAATATTTTGGATCTCATATTTTTGGATTTGGGATGTCAACTTGTATTATACTTCACAATACTTAAAGAATAATTAATGGATCTAGGCTGTGCATCAGTTGGGGGCCAACATCAAAAACAACGAGCTTTTGGCCCATGCCCATAGTCCCAGCTGTTTGGGAGGCCAAGATGTGAGGATCACTTGCGACCATGAACTCCAGGCTGCAGTGAGCTATCCTGGCACAATTGTGCTCTAGCCTGGGTGACAGAGAGAGACCTCATCGTTGTTTTGTTTTTATTTTTATTTATTTACTTTTAAGGCAGCTAGACCTATGCCTCTGAAGGGAAAAACACTATTTGTGAAGTAGTCTTGCAAAAAAAAAAAAAAATCAAACCTGACCTGAATCTTGTCAGTTCCCTAGATCTACCTCCCAATTTAAGGAAAACACAGAGAATAGAGGAATATATTATGCTACATGTTGGAGATGCAACAGCAAATCTAGATCATGGAGAATGTGAGGATACAAGGTCCAGTTTATTCAACGAATGAATTACAAGAACAGATAAAGAGATGGGTGGCAGGAATCCATAGATTAAAGAAATATGCAATATATGGACTTTATTTTGATTTTAATGTAAACAAATAAGAAAAATAAGGAGTATTTATGGGATGATTGAAAATTTGAAAACTTACCAGATATTTGGTGATGTTAGTGAATCATTATTAATTTTTAAGGTATAGTATGGTACTGTGATTGTGTTAAAAGTATTTCTTATTTTTTAGAGATGCATTTTGAAATATATACAGAAGAAATAATATGATTTCTGGAACTTACTTCAAAAAAATGGGAGAAGAGAAGTAAATACATGGGGAGTATATGAAATAAGATTGGCCATGAGTTGATCATTGTTGAAGCTAGGTGGTGGACTCATGAAAGTTTATTATACCATTTTATTCACTTTTTTATATGCTTGACATTTTCCATAATAAAACTTTTTAAAAACTGATGTTTCTTGTCTACTTTTAGTGTCATTTTTGTGTTCATACTCTCATAGAATTTAAAGCAAATAAATCTTTCAAATGATCAATGTATTGGATTAATTGATTCTCTGTTTTCTGCATTGTCAATTAACATTCATTTCTTAATTTTCTTATGTGTGTATAGAAGATAGTTCTGAGCACTTTAAGATTGATGCCAACAGTGGTGAAATAAGAACAACCACAGTACTTTCATATGATTATAGACCTTCTTACAGAATGACTGTCATTGCCACTGACCAGGGAGTGCCTCCTCTTCAAGGACAGGCAGTTCTTAATATTCAGGTAATGTCGTCACCATAAAATATGGAGGAACATCTACATATTTCATTTGACTTTTATTACAAGTTTATAGAGTGAAGATACATGTAATATGTATGTATGTGAATATGTATGTATGTGACATGAATACTGTTTTAAGATGGCATTGCACATAGCATTCTTAGCTTTTTGCTATCACTAGAGAAATGATTTAGACCCAAATTATTTTGCAACTTAGCTTTGTACAGTTCTTGACAAGATAATCATCACTTGGCATTTATGTTGCTTTGTTTATAATGGACAAAAGGTATCTTTTCTTGTAGTTATTCTTAATATCAAGGACCTGGTAAATTTGCAGGAGAAACTTGTATATAAACAAATGGCCATATAATAAATGACATAGTTTTTTGTAATTTTTTTAAATTTGGAAAAGTAACTTCAGATTCATATTTTAAGGCTTCACTTGAATCATAATTGGGAAGTTGTGGGAAGTCTCCATAATGGGAAAAATATTACACCAACCACTCAAAAAGAAGATGACTGTGCATATAGTTAGTTTCTTTGGGCATGCATGTGGTAATCAGAAATATTAATACAGGTATATACAATAACCAAGGATATATATCCACAAGAACTCTGTTTCCAAATTATATTCTTTACTGCTTAAGGCTATGTGGGTTAAGAGAAAAATATACATGGTCATACCTCCAGTTTCTTGTTTTAGACAAACAAAGACATATGATACTTAAAGGTACACAGATGTTGTCACTATGGCTAGATTGATCTGTAGTATTTAAAAGAAGTTTGAGAACTAGCTATCCTGCATTCCCATTGAAGAATCCACAAGGCTACAGTTCAGCTTAACTATAGCATGGCTTTACCAAACTGTCATTTCACACAATACAGCAAACTGGGAAATAGAAAATTCTGTAGCTCTTATCTCTAAATATTAGCAGTTTTTGATCTTCTGAGACATACTGGAATTATATAATATAAAACTGACATTTTTCTCACTCATTAACATATGATCACATACATGGAAGGAAATTGCTTTCAAAATAATATTATTACATGTGTTGACCAAACTGTTTTAAAAATACCCCAAATTAATATCTCTTTTATTCATATTTCAGGTGATCCCACTATCCAAAGGGAGAGCAATCGTGTCTCAGAATATTAGACATTTAGTTATACCAGAAAATTTGAAGCCTGCAAAAATAATGAGCTTGATAAAGTCACCTGATCACCTTCAACAACATTATAATGGAAAGTTACATTTTAGTATTGTTGCAGATGATACGAATGGACACTTTGAAATAGACAGCTCAACCGGAGACTTGTTTCTTTCTAAGGAACTTGATTATGAGACGACATCTCATTATCTTTTCAGAGTAATTACTACAGACCATAGCAAAAATCTTGCCCTGAGTAGCACAGTCTTCCTTAGTATTGATGTGGAAGATCAGAATGACCATTCCCCATCTTTCCAGGATGAGTTCATTGTGATCAGCATAGAGGAGAATGTTCCCATAGGAACCCTGGTGTATGTCTTCAATGCCAAAGATGGTGATGGCAGTTTTTTGAACAGTAGAATACAATACTACATTGAATCCCACAACCCTGGCATGAATCCATTTCTCATCCACCCCTCATTTGGCACACTAGTCACTGTGTCCCCTCTTGACAGAGAGAGCATTCCAACTGTCATCCTGACAGTAACAGCGTCTGATCAGGCTGTGAATGTGACAGACCGGCGTCTGAGATCACTGACAGCACAAATAGTGATTTTGGATGTAAATGACCACAACCCCACTTTTATGTCTTTCCCCATTGCCCATGTCAAAGAGGATGTCACAGTGGGCTCCTTGGTGCACCATATAATTGCTCACGATCCAGATGAAGGAAGGAATGGAAAAGTAACATACAGCATCCTCTCAGGAAATGAAAATATGGCGTTTATGCTAGATGAGTCATCAGGTACAGTGCCTGTATGTCACTTTTAAAAATATTTTATTTTATTGTGGTAAGAAAACATGAGACCTACCCTCCTGACAAAGTTTTAAGTGTACAATACATTGTTGTTGACTATGGGTTGAATGTTGCACAGCGTATATCTAGAGATTATTCACCTTGCTTAACTGAAACTTTAGTATCTCCCATTTTCCCTTCCATCCAACCTCTGACAACCAGCACTCTTTGATTCCATAAATTAGACTATTTTAGATACTTCATGTAAATTTAATAATGGAGTTTTGTCTTTTTGTGACCAGTTTATTTTACCTAGCAGAATGTCCTCAAGATTTATCCATACTGTCACGTCTTGCAGAATGTCTTTTTTAAGGCTGAATTGTCTTCAATTGTATGCACATACCACATTTTCTTTATCCATTCATCTTCCGATTAACATTTTTAGGTTGTTTCCACATCTTAGCTATTGTGGATGGTGCTGCAGTAAACATGGGCGTGCTACTCTCTCTTCAAGATCCTGATTTCAATTCTTTTGTATAAATATCCAAAAGTGGAGTTGCTGGGCCATATGGTAGTACTATTTTTATTTTTGGAGGAACATCCATGCTATTTTCCATAGTGACTGTAACATTTTGAATTCTCACCAACAGCGTACAAGGGTTCCAAGTTCTCTACTCCCTCCCCAATACTTGTTGTCTTTTTTTTTTTCAATGATAGCTATCCTAACAGGTATGAGTGATATCTCATTGTGGTTTTGACTTGCATTTCTCAAATAATTCGTGACACTGAGCATTTTTTCATATATCTATTAGCTGTTGTATGTCTTTTTTGGAGATGTTTCTATTCAAGTCATTTGTTCATTTTAAAATTAGGTTATTTGGTTTTTTTATGTTTAGTTGTAGGAGTTTTTAAATATATATTCTGGATATTAACCCCTCATCAGATAGTTGGTTTACAAATACTTTCTTCCATTCTGTAGGTTGCCTTTTTCTTTGCTGTGCAGAAGCTTCTTAATTGTATGTAGTCCCCCTTGTTTATTTTTGATTTGTAGTCTGTGTTTTTGTTGTCTGCCTGTGAAATAATTGCGAACGCTCAAGTCACAAAACTTTCCCTTCTGTGTTTCCTTCTAGGACCTTTATAGTTTCAGGTATTACACTGAAGTCTTTAATCCATTTTATTTTGTATTTTTTTTATGGTGTAAAATAAAGATACAACTTCATTCTTTTGCATGTGGATATCCAGTTTCCCCACACCATTTGTTGAAGAGATTAGCCTTTTTCTAATGTGTATTATTGGAAACTTTGTTCAAGATCAATTGACTACATACAGGTGGATTTATTTCTGGGCTCTCTACACTGTTCCATTGGCCTAAATGTTTGTCCTATGCCAATACCATACTGTTTTGATTATGGCAGCTTTGTAACATATCAAAGCCAGGAAGTGTGATACCGTTAGCTTTGCTCTTCCTCAAGGTTATTTTGACTATTTGGGATTCTTTGAGATTCCATTTGAATTGTCATATTATTTTTTTCTATTTCTGCAACAAATGCCACTGAGATTTTGGTAGAGATTGCATTGAATCTGTAGATCAGTTTGGGTAGTATGAACATTTTAATAATATTAGACCTTTCACTCCATGAACATACATGTCTTTCCATTTGTATCTTCTTTAATTTCTTTCATCATTGTTTTGTGGTTTTCAATATACAAGATATTCACCTCCTTAGTTAGCTTTATTCCTGAGTGTTTTATTTTACTCATTTTTGTGCTATTGTCAATGGAGTTGTTTTTTTTTTCTTCTTCTTTTTTTTTAAAAAAATTATTATTATACTTTAAGTTCTAGGGTACATGTGCATAATGTGCAGGTTTGTTACTTATGTATACTTGTGCCATGTTGGTGTGCTGCACCCATCAACTCATCAGCACCCATCAACT
>NW_012110363.1:87639-88598 GCF_000951045.1 Mandrillus leucophaeus | reverse complement strand
TTTGTTTGTTTGTTTGTTTAGCTGTGCCCTGTCCCCAGAGGTGTAGTCTACAGAGACAGGCAGGCCTCCTTGAGCTGCTGTGGGCTCCACCCAGTTCCAGCTTCCTAGTGGCTTTGTTTACCTACTTAAGCCTCAGCAAGGGTGGGCGCCCCTCCCCCAGCCTCGGCTGCTGCCTTGCAGTTAGATTGCAGACTGCTGTGCTAGCAATGAGGGAGGCTACAGGGGCGTGGGACCCTCCCAGCCAGGTGTGGTATATAATCTCCTGGTGTACCCTTTGCTAAGACCCTTGGTAAAACGCAGTATTGGGGTGGGAGTTACCCGATTTTCTAGGTGTTGTGTGTCTCAGTTCCCCTGGCTAGGAAAAGGGATTCTCTTCGCCCTTGCACTTCCCAGGTGAGGGGATGCCTCACCCTGCTTCAGCTCTCGCTGGTCAGGCTGCAGCAGCTGACCAGCATCGATTGTCCGGCACTCCCTAGTGAGATGAACCAGGTACTTCAGTTGAAAATGCAGAAATCACCCATCTTCTGTGTCGCTCGCGCTGGGAGCTGGAGACTGGATCTGTTCCTATTCGGCCATCTTGCTCTGCCCCTCTGGAATTGTTTTTCTAATTTCCTTTTCAGATAGTTCATTGTTGGTGTATAGAAATGCAACTGATTTTTGAATGTTGATTTTTGTATCCTGCCTTTTCTGAATTTATTTGTTCTAACAGTTTTTTGATGGAGTCTTTAGGGTTTCTATATATAAGATCATGTAATCTACAAACACGGATAATTTTACTTCTTCCTTTCTGATTTGGATCCCTTTCATTTCTTTTTCTGCCACTTTCAATTAAACCCTCTCATCGCTTGCTTATATTTACCTTTTTCATTTTCTTCTCTTAAAATGATGGTTCTTAAGAAACATATGCTTTAAACATTTTTGACTTCTTCTGTTGTTTAACTTAGATATATATATATATA
>NW_012110363.1:77325-86834 GCF_000951045.1 Mandrillus leucophaeus | reverse complement strand
TATATATATATATAGAATAGACACAGAGTTTGTATTTGACGAACCAACTTTAATGGTCCTGTTTGTTAATATTAACTATGCTCTGTAGCTAACAGACACTATGGGCTGAATATACAACAGAAAACTTCTTTGCCCCCTTTGTGAGTCCTTGCAGGGTAGGATATAGTACCAATAGTGAATCAGGTAGCAGTATGACAAATCAACAGCATTGTTCAAAGACTTTGGTATGGAAATTTATCTTTGAGATTATAAAAATATGTATTTGTAAATATTGGAAATAATATATATTTTTTATGGCTGAATTCATTTGGACATTAAGACCCCTGCTTTTTACATCAATTGTAATATTTCTTTTTTTGAAGAAGCATTTATTCACTGTCAGGTACTCTGCAGAAATGTCACTCACTCTCAACTTCACTTGTCTTGCTGTCACCATGTTGCTAGATAACATCTACTATATGTTTTTTATGTAGTTTGATGGAAGAGTAAATGTACAAATTTTCAGTCTTGTGACTTTCAAAATGAACCTCCTTCTACCTGATTTTCAGGGGATATTGAAAAATTAATAAACTCTCATCTTATTCACTGAAAAATAAAGTTATTTCTACATGAACCTTGGAAAAAAATCTCAGATATACACCATTTGGCCCAACTGTTAGTTAAAAGCATTATTTGGAATGGAATTAAATGTGGAGGATTTGGAAGTCGTGATTATAGTCTGGCTATATTCTGTTGGAAAATTTCATCAAAATATTTATTAAATCCTGTACATATGGTTTCATTCTGAGGCTTGCGTGGACACCACCTAAATGCCCAACTGACAGAGAAACAGTCCAGACACAGGCTGCTGATATCTGTCAGAGCTGAGGCTCTCCAAGGACCTGTTTCAGTAATACTTGGAATGTGTTCCAAGATGGCTAAGGAAGGTATATTTCAGATTGTTAAAAAGGATGGATAAAATTAGACTTGTGTTTTGGTAATATAGGTATCATGAATCTCTTGAGTAATTGCAGTGACTGTTTCAATGGAGATGTTTTTCGAAGACATAAAATGATAATTGCCAAATGCATTCACATGAGATGGGATTTTTTTCTCTCACAAAGCTCATATTTCTTACAAGAAGACAGTGAGTTTTTTTTTTTTTTTTTTTGGTGACTGAGATGGAGTCTTGCTCTGTCGCCCAGGTGGGAGTGCAGTGGCTCAACCTCTTTTTTTTTTTTTTTTTTGGTGACTATGGCTGAGAAATATAAAGTGATGAGTAATTATTGAAAAATTATTTTGTAAAATAGAATTCAGTAAACCTCTTTCATTATTTCATGAAAAATTCTTATAAAATGGGAGAAGCAAACAGCAATCCTAAAAGAAAAATGTGATAATTGGAATCATATAACGGCTATCTGTGTGCCAGTCTTTATTACATCTGACTTATATGGGTTACATGCTTCAGTGGCAGTGGGATAGAGACATGTTTTACTTGTGAAGTGTATTGTCTGAGTTATAACATCTTTGCTTCTTTTTTTTTTTTTTTTTTTTTAAATTGAGATGGAGTCTTGCTCTGCCACCTGGGCTGGAGTGCAGTGGCGCGATCTCAGCTCACTACAGCTTCCGCCTCCTGGGTTCCAGTGATTCTCCTACCTCAGCCTCCCAAAAACTGAGATTACAGGCGCCCGTCACCATGTCTGGCTAACTTTTTGTGTTTTTAGTAGAGACGGGGTTTCACCATGTAGGCCAGGCTGGTCTTGAATGCCTAACCTCAAGTGATCCCCCTACTTTGGCCTCCCAAAGTGCTGGGAATACAGGTGTGAGCCACCACACCCAGCCTGAGCCACTACACCCGGCCTGCTCTTTATTGTTAAAAAAATGCAGTTAACTGAGAATAAATATTAAGAGATCATAACTCTTTAACAAAAAATCAACTGTCTTAAAGAATATAGCCATACCCACATTTTTGTAACTTGGTTGCTTTTGTACATGATGTATTATGTGACACGAAGATATATATTGTTAGTATCCTAGATACTTTTTAAAAAGGAGGTAGATGTAGGCTAGATAATTTTAATGTAGTCCTCTCAGTAGATAATTGCGTAACATACATTACTCTTGAATTATTTTGTTTGATATAATTTAAATTGAGATGACTTTTCTGGCTAAAAATGTTTGCTTTTAATTGTAGATAGTATATACATTTAAAGATGGTTTAATGCAGTTCATATTTTAGCAGTTAAGACATCTGAATTTTTATTAGGTAGACAAGTTAGATATAAGTGGAGTAAGCATGACTTCTCTAAAGAATATTCATTACATGTTGCT
The DNA here is from genome assembly GCF_000951045.1 of Mandrillus leucophaeus. Lineage (NCBI taxonomy): Eukaryota > Metazoa > Chordata > Mammalia > Primates > Cercopithecidae > Mandrillus > Mandrillus leucophaeus. The sequence goes on along the minus strand of NW_012110363.1, from coordinate 84,524 downwards.
TTTCTTCCGTTTTCAAAACAGGCTTACTAACTACAACTTGTCTTTTGGATTATGAAATGAAAACTCAGCACATTCTGATTGTTCTGGCACTGGATGATGGCACACCAGCACTTTCTTCATCCCAGACTTTGACAATTACTGTTCTTGATGTAAATGATGAAGCTCCAGTGTTTAAGCAGCACCTGTATGAAGCTTCAGTGAAAGAAAACCAAAATCCCGGGGAGTTTGTCACCAGGGTTGAAGCTCTGGACAGAGATTCAGGTAATTTAAAAATACAGAAATTGGGCACTTAATTCTTAAAAAAAATGAAGATTATAGTTGACATAATTTATAATAGTTATGGCTCAGAAAAAATGAACAGTTGCTAGTTATCTCAAATTTCTAATACTTCTCTCATTTGCATCCATACAGAAACACATATAGCTGTAAAGATACAGATATATCCCATAAGATTTGCTTGTATTAACTTTATTATTATTTATATTAGGGTGATACCCAACTAATTAACATACACTTTTTTGATTTGATCTTAATAATGGAAGTACGGACAAAGCATCACACTTCTTTCAGAGTATAATAGTTAGATACATTGAGAAGAGGAAGATAAATGGTTCTTTATTTCCCCTGGATATAGCATAGTGAAAGAGGCATGGTGCTGGTGTCAGACCACCTGGATTTGAATCCAAAACTACCATTTATTTATGCCATGTGACCTTGAACAAGTTACTAATCCTTTCTATTTCCCTACTTATCTGTGATATGGAGATAATAATAGTGCCTAAATTATAGTTCTGTTATGAGTATGAATGAATTATTACATGTAAAGAGCTTAGACTGGTGTCTGACACAATAAAAGGTCAATATGTTAACTTTGTTACTATTTTTACTATTTTCAACCACTGTGTCCAGACAAATGACTTTGGAGTAAACAGTTACTGTGACTAGGAATTTATAAATTTCTTAGACTTGCTTTTCAACATCACTGTGGCTGTTTTGGCAACTGAGGGTCAGCAACTTTAATCATATTCTGTTTTTATCTTAAACAAAATAATTACAAAAATTACGGTGCTGTGTTTCTTATTCACAGCACATGCTGAATTCTTCCATCGGAACTAATATGAATAGTTTGTATTCCCATTCACATGTGAAACACTGAACTAATAGGAATATTATATGAATATAAACTATTCGTGTTAGTTCAGTTTAATAATTCAGTCTTTTAAAATTTACATTTGTATATAGCAAATGGCATTATATATCAATGTAATACTTTGTTATTTTTTGCAAGAATTGTAATAGATGTTTTTATGGAAATAGTATTAACAATAGCATTTCCTCGTACGTTGTTAATTTAAGGGGAAAAAGATACATTTACTTGAAATTTTAAAGTAAATTATAAAATATCTGAATACTTTGCCCTCTTGGAAAACATTATCTTTTAACGAAAGGCATTTTACATGAATTTGTATGTGATGTTACGAACACTCTTTTCAAGGGCTAACCCAGTTTTCTGTCTTTGGCCAGAGTGGGGCAGTGTGATCAAAGAGTTTTTCTAAGAGTTGAGTCTGAAGCGTGCTAAGGATTGTTTGCTCCAATCTGTGCTTAGAACTTAGCACATTTTTGGCAGTATTCATTTTTAGGGTGTTCAGAAACAATGAAGAATATACATAAGCTTTGTGTTTCACAATAATTTCAGCTCAGTAAAGTTCCCTTAGAGTGTTCTTTGTGGAAACAGCAATACAGGGTGCTGGGCAATACAAAAACTGCTTCCCAAAGCATATAGACATATACTGAACCTATTGCTGATGTTGTGTGATTTTGCAAACGGTAAGGTATGTAAAATGCTTCCTCCCTTTGGCCTTGCTTTATTTTGTGAATTTTATTTTTTTGTAATGGATTCTACTCAAAAGGCTCCTCTTGCTTTAATGCTTGAAGAGGGAGAAAATAATTTCTCTCAAAATTTGCATATATTAACCAAAGACAATTACCATAAATATATTCTTCTGATTTTTACTGTCAAGTTGCCCAGTGTTGATGTTACTTTCATTTAGAATGAATTGTCTGCAACCTGCTAATTATAATTGAATTGAAACTATTATTTTAGAGATTATGGTATGCCAACTGAGAATTTAGGTACAAAATTATTGTTTTTCTGAATTAATGGATGTTTGAAATACACTTTAACATCTTCATAAGTCTCATGTAACCTTACATATTTTGGAGACAATTTTGATTTACTGGAAATCTCAGTGTTTTTAATGAGGCCAGATCTGTTAAGTAGGTGGTTATGTAAATACATGTGAATATTTGTGTGTATGCACGTACTTTAGAATACATTTTCCCTCAATCTTTTTTTCTTTTTTGATTATTGGGTTAAAACAATGAAACAGGATTATGCATGAGAATTAAATGACGTAGTCAAGATTTTAACATAACTGGCATTACACTGGAATTTATGAATGGTTTACTTTATGGTACGTATTTTTTAAAAAATACCACAGCGTTACTTAATACTAGAGAGCTTAACATGTGTTTTCTAGCATTCTACGATGCAGTTTTTAAAAATGTAAGTATACAGTGTTATTTGGCATTCAAAACCCACAGGGATTTGAGCACTGAATGTTTATGGTGTATGACTCACACTAGCTCTAGCAGAAGTTTCTTCTTGTATTAAAAGGAAAAAACAACTACCAGATTTTAACTAAGGTATTAAAACTGCTGCAGCATTTGGTGCCACCAACAAGAGCTCCATTGTTAGTGAAAAAAGATCTCCCCCTGCAGTGCCCTTCCCCCACTCCCAAGAGGAAAGGGTGCCTCACTGGGAATACGACTCACTTACATTCGCTCAGGGGTGTCTAACATAAAATAACTTAACAGTACATTGCCACAGCAAAATATAGAATTCATTAGTGAGATGTTATTTTCTATCCCATAAGAATGTATTCTCTATCTGGGGTCATCTTCAATAAACTACATCTGGTTTTCTGGAATCCCTGGTGCTGCACTGGATGTACAACTGCACCAACTAAGTCTACACTTGGGCCCAGGGAGAGACACCATATTTCATCAAATCTCAGACACCATTAATTGTAAGACGCATCTAATTTTAGAATACTTCCACTGGACTGATGGCTTTATCTTCATAGGAAGTTATAAGATGCCATTCTGTATACCCTTTAGAAGGTGACTTATTTGTGTGTGTATCAAAAAATAAAGGATAAGGATGCTAAAATATCTGAATCTATGGCATTTTGTAATAACAATTTCTCACTTGAGTGGACAATACTATCTGGCTATTCAGTTTATTTTAAATGTTTCTTTATGGAATGATATTTTCTCTGTATCATATATTCAGGCAAAATATCCACCAACTTTCCTCCATACTTTATTTAAAGAGAACATATCCCAGATCCTTTATTTTTATTTATTATTTTTTTATTTTTATACAGACAGAATCTCGCTCTGTTCCCCAGGCTGGAGGGCAGTGGCCCAATCATGGCTCACTGCAGCCTCAAATGCCTGGCTTCAAGTCATCCTCCAGCTTCCACCTCCCAAAGTGTAGGGATTACAGTTGTGAGCCACTACATTGGGTCTCTCTGCACTTTATTGGTAGCTATTCATTGACGTGCCCCCTCATTCTTTCCCCAGTGGCATTTGCTCATCACTTTAGATTCAATCTAATTAATCCAGGGGCACATAAGGAGATCCATAGGATTCAAGCGCAAGTCCATCTTACTAGCTTTGCCCCGTTCTAGCAACCTCGATTATACTGAAGTCCAAAAGAAGGATTTAGAGGTGGGCTAGATTATAGGGCATTTCAAAAGTTGAATTTCCCAATCCAAGGCTATGGAACATTTGCTAGAGAAAGTCACAACAGCATGCTAATTGAAGCCATCGCCTACTTAGGCTGCAGTATTTCTGCTAATCCCTTAGTGCTGTTATGTTTTCCTTGGCTCTCTCTATATAAATTTTCTCTCTATATATAAAAAATTCTATTATAAATACATTTACACAAATATCAAAAATAAGTAGATGAAAAAGAATAAGGACTAGTTATAACCTCACTCACTCAGAGACAATCACTGTTAAAACTTTGACATATATTCTTAATACATTTAATATATAGTATTATAATTGTGTAAATGTTTATTCATCTGCTTTTTCTCTAGGCTGTGAACTTCTCCTGGATTCAGGACCTTTTATCTATTAATACGCTTATTCCAGGTTCTTAGATTAGTGCAAGATATGACATAGGAACTCAATAAATATTTTTGACCATATGGTCTGAGGAACTGAAGCATGTATGACATAAGCTTCCTCAAGCTGCCCTCACTGTTTAGAATGTATTTATTATTTACTCATTTATTCAATCAACCAGGCATAATTCTACTTTTGCTTTAAAAATGCCTGATTGTGAGGGCATTGTACAGTTGAGGCATTACACAAAAAAGAATCTTGGCACGGTGGCTCATGCCTGTAATACTAGTGCTTTGGGAGGCCGAGGTGGGAGGATTGCTTGAAGCCAGGAGTTCAAGACCATTTTGGGCAATGTAGCAAGACCTAACGCTTAAAAAAAAAAAAAAAAAAAATCTAAAAATTAGGTGGGTATGGTGGCACGCTTCTGTAGTCTCAGCTACTCAGGAAGCTGAAGTAGGATGGCTTGAGCCCAGGAATTTGCTGCAATAAGCCACAATTGTGCCTCTGCACACTCCAACCTGGGTGGCAGAGTGAGATGCTGTCTTAAAAAAAGAAAAGAAAAGAAAAGAAAGATGATCTTCCTAAAAATAACACACCCCTGGAAAGAATTCTTCATTAATTCCCCATAGTTTGAGGAAGAGGAAGATGAAGTTGTTTTTGCTTATCAATCCCTTTTTGCTTAACAATCAACTTTCCTGTCTGTCCTCAGCTCCTGTCACTCTCCCACCTTTTACTCTAGGATAGAATTCTCGAAAACTTTTTCCTTTAAAGAACCAGATAGTAAATATTTTAGGCTTTGTGTGCCTTACGGTCTCTTTTGTGCAACTCTGACATTATAGCAAGACAGCAACCATAGTTAATATTGTGCCTGTATTTCAGTAAAACTTTACAAAACAGGGAGCAGGTCAGATTTGACCACTGGACTGTAGTTTGCTGATCCCTAGTCCAATGCATGTGTCTAATTAAGACACCTAAGTTACTTGCTACTTTCTGCTCATCAGATCCAATTATCATGATTCATCATAATATCTCTACCAACTAGATGTTGTCAACAGTGGGAGAGTTTGCATAAAGATGGGTGAAAGCGAATGAGTTCTGATAGTTCTTATAAATTAGTATCAAATGTTGCTTCTCAAAAGGTGGTCCCTGGGACCAGTGGCACCATCATCCATCCTCAGTCTACAGAAAACAGCACCCGTTCTGCTTTTCAAGGATGCTGGTGGCCTTCTAATACCTTTCCCAGTGTACTTATGAAGGGAGGGTCCTCTGATCTCTTGGGAAAGATAGTGGGGGTGTTTGGTGAGCATGTCTTACATGATAAGTTCACTCTAACATTTTCATTTCCTTAAGCTTTGGATTATTTATAGTATTCAAAGGAAGACCAAATGTCTCAACCTCAGTGATTATAGGCTCCCATTGAATCCAACCAATCAAAGAAACTCTCAAGAGACACAGCTCTATGGGCTTACACATTAAATTCTGACTCTCTAGCAAGCAGTATCAATATTGTCTATTTATCAATAAATCCAGCCTAAACCAATGTTATATCTTCCTAGGTCTCACATTCTTTGAATTGATTTCCACACATATTCTCCAGGTTTATGCCAATATAAGTTAGGAAAATATTACTATTCTTTGAAACTATAAGCTTTCTTTGAGTCAGATTTGCACTTGGCTACCTGAGTTATGTTGAAATTCTGACTCTGGTTACGAGTATTTATACGAATAGGCATCTCCTTGCAAGGTGTTTGTTATACCTGCCACTCAATTTGGGTCCAATCTTCAGGGAGATTAATTTTAGGCCTTCTATATAGGAGCTTTCCAGCTTTCTAACTATGACTTGAGTTACAGGTTTAAAGCCTCAGTTTGTAGTTATCTTTCTATAATTTCCTAGTCCTTTGAAAAACAGTCTTCTGCATCATTTTTTTTGCTGGTCCTTTTTACTAGTATGTGGTCAGTCAGCACCATTTTGTTCTCTAAGGAATTCGAGTCCTTTAATAGTCACTTTATCACAGTCAAACATGATTGATAAATTAATTAATCGTGACAGCGCTCCAAGTATTGAATTCCTAGCATTCCATTTCCCATGGTTAAGGAACTCATCGCTGTATTCAAAGCCTAAGACACAACCAAACCAGTCTCAGAGTCCCTGTTATCTGAGACCCAATTCTGGTGCCAAGTACTCTATCAGCCATGTTCAGTCATGAAGAATAGATGCTACAAACAGATGTTGGATGAATGAGTAAGCAAGAAGGGAATACTGAGATAACCAAAAAGACAAAAACAAAACTCTAGAAGGCAGCTACCACCCCTAATACTGGAAAAGAAGAAGAGGTTTGGATTATCAGAGCCTAGGAAGAAAATGAGAGAGGGGGCCTTGCAAAGGGGTAGCAAAACAGACTGAATAGCATTGTTGATGATGACAGTAAGTAACTAGGAAGAAGGAAGTCCCATTTTCTATCCTTCTGACTTTCAGTCTCCTTCTAGTGTCCTTTTGTGGCAAACCCTAGGAGAGAGGTAGTTGGTGATGGAGAATGTGGTTTGCAGATCCCCAGCCCCAGTATCACAGGGTGGAGTACAGAAGAACAGATTTGGATCTGAGACACTATGGTTTAATAAATAATACACCATGTGAAGAACTGAAAGGAGCAGGCAGAGGGAACAGCCACTACAGAGGCCTCAGCAGAAAGATGTTTAGTATGTTCAGAGAACAGAAAGGAAGCCAGTAGGATAAGAATATAGCAAGGGAGCAAGTCCATGAGAAGAGGTTGGAAAGATATGCAGAGCCCACATCATATGGGACTTTGCGGACTGCGGTAAGGTATTTGGATTTTATTTTGAACTCATTCAAACGTTCTTTCTTCCTTCTTACCCATTAACTCCTATTCATCTTTAGGGTTTCCGGTTCTATCAAGGCAACTCAACTTACCCATCATGTCTGTTCAGGGGGAATTGTCACTGCCAGCTTGCTTATCTGTATCCAGTGCTATATTGTAAACACC
>NW_012110363.1:69736-77275 GCF_000951045.1 Mandrillus leucophaeus | reverse complement strand
TATACGAATAGGCATCTCCTTGCAAGGTGTTTGTTATACCTGCCACTCAATTTGGGTCCAATCTTCAGGGAGATTAATTTTAGGCCTTCTATATAGGAGCTTTCCAGCTTTCTAACTATGACTTGAGTTACAGATTTAAAGCCTCAGCTTGTAGTTATCTTTCTATAATTTCCTAGTCCTTTGAAAAACAGTCTTCTGCATCATGGTCCTTTTTACTAGTATGTGGTCAGTCAGCACCATTTGGTTCTCTAAAGAATTTGAGTCCTTTAGTAGTCACTTTATCACAGTCAAACATGATTGATAAATTAATTAATCGTGACAGCGCTCCAAGTATTGAATTCCTAGCATTCCATTTCCCATGGTTAAGGAACTCATCGCTGTATTCAAAGCCTAAGACACAACCAAACCAAACCAGTCTCAGAGTCCCTGTTATCTGAGACCCAATTCTGGTGCCAAGTACTCTATCAGCCATGTTCAGTCATGAAGAATAGATGCTACAAACAGATGTTGGATGAATGAGTAAGCAAGAAGGGAATACTGAGATAACCAAAAAGACAAAAACAAAACTCTAGAAGGCAGCTACCACCCCTAATACTGGAAAAGAAGAAGAGGTTTGGATTATCAGAGCCTAGGAAGAAAATGAGAGAGGGGGCCTTGAAAAGGGGTAGCAAAACAGACTGAATAGCATTGTTGATGATGACAGTAAGTAACTAGGAAGAAGGAAGTCCTATTTTCTATCCTTCTGACTTTCAGTCTCCTTCTAGTGTCCTTTTGTGGCAAACCCTAGGAGAGAGGTAGTTGGTGATGGAGAATGTGGTTTGCAGATCCCCAGCCCCAGTATCACAGGGTGGAGTACAGAAGAACAGATTTGGATCTGAGACACTATGGTTTAATAAATAATACACCATGTGAAGAACTGAAAGGAGCAGGCAGAGGGAACAGCCACTACAGAGGCCTCAGCAGAAAGATGTTTAGTATGTTCAGAGAACAGAAAGGAAGCCAGTAGGATAAGAATATAGCAAGGGAGCAAGTCCATGAGAAGAGGTTGGAAAGATATGCAGAGCCCACATCATATGGGACTTTGCGGACTGCGGTAAGGTATTTGGATTTTATTTTGAACTCATTCAAACATTCTTTCTTCCTTCTTACCCATTAACTCCTATTCATCTTTAGGGTTTCCGGTTCTATCAAGGCAACTCAACTTACCCATCATGTCTGTTCAGGGGGAATTGTCACTGCCAGCTTGCTTATCTGTATCCAGTGCTATATTGTAAACACCGTGAGGATAGAAAATTTGTCTGTTTACTAGCAGTTATATTTTTAGCATATGGTATGGTACCTTGGCACGTAAGATCACTCTGTATATATGTTAGTTCAATGAGATAATTAATGACAAACTACATACCTGAGATAAGTCTTCTCTGATCCACTCCCTCAGTGATTTCATATATTCCATCACACTTTCCATTACTCATTGATGTAATCATCTTCCCCTCTAGAGGGAAACTCTGACAACCAAGGTAACTATTCAGTGGTGTGTTTCTAGTACCTGACACTCAGTATCTGTGCATTCATAAAGGAACTCATGAATGAATAAATGAATGAACCAATCAAACAGATATGGATGCAAACTGAAGACATGAATGTGTAGAGTGAGATGACAATGGCGTGATGGCCAGCACATTGATTGTCAATGCACCCCACTCCCGGAAGCAGGAGAAAAATATGTCATAGAGAAACAAACAAACAAAAATATTATTTTTCTTTTATTTTTTACTTCTCTCTTCCTCATTACCTTCCTTCCCTCCCTTCTTTTGTTTCTTTCTTTTCTTTCTTTCTGTTTTTTTTTAAATATTGGTCAGCCATATATGATGCCACAGAAAAGACAAGTTAGGTAAGAACTAGAAATGGCCAGTAGACTTTATAACCAGAAGGTCACTGGTCACTGTAGAAAGAGTAACTGGGAATGGCATGGTTTGAAGCTAGCTGCAAACTGAATATGATTTTCAAAAGAAATTTGGCTACAAAGAGAAGGAGAAAAAAGCCTAATTCTTATAGCTAGAGAAGGATATAATTTAAGGAAAAAAAAATTAGGAGAAAGACTAGACCTGACAGAAAAATTCTGAGAGTGTGTTTGAAGAATGACTTTTGCCACTGAGACAGGGTGTAATGGATGCAGTTGAGTACAGGTGCAGAGGGTGAGGGAGTTCTTTCCGAATACCTCCTTTCTCTCTGGGAAATGGAAAGGGAAGTGATCTGTGAGAGTAAGCCAGGTAGTGGTCAGGTAGGAGACCTGAATGGAAGAAGGGTGATTACGGACACCTGGAAAGATTGCCACATACAACGGCACTGCGGTTGTCTCAATCCATGCTGTTGTGAAATTTTCTGTAGCTCCAGTCATTCGTTGGATATTCAAATGGAGTAAAGAGATGGTTGCAATGATCCCAGGCTGAAGCTTTGCTGGACATCTTTGGCAGAAAGCCCCAGGACCTGAGTAACTATGCAAGATTGCTAGAGGGGTAACTCATGGGGCTGGACTGGAGAAGGAGAGAAATGAATTGAGGAGAGGTATCCTAGGGCGGGAGGAATTAAGAAGTCATGGGACTGCAGGTCTTGAGGTCTAAGAGAAGATGTGTGTGTGTGTGTGTGTGTGTGTGTATTCACACTGGCGTGCATACACACATAGGTATGGGCATATATACACAGGCACACACACACATATCCTTCAGTGGGCATGTGTCATAAGGATATCACTAAATATCTTCAGATCCAAATTTCCAGTTTGCTCAGTGAGGTGATAGAATGAGACCAAATAACCTCTTTTTAATTTTTATTTTCTTAGTTCTCAAGTTTGATGATGCTGTGTTTGTTATGTAGGATTATAAGGGTATAAGGAGGAAAAGCGAAGGCACTAGTTAAATTCTAAATAAGCCATAGTAAAATACATTTAATTTACTTCCTAAATTGTAAAGGGTATGAAGTTTGGGGTATGAAAAATGCATGTATGCAGACTACAGTTATAGGTAAAGATCTTATTTATCCTTAAAAATATACTAGGAGGATTGAAGATGAATGTATTGTTATCTTAGGGATAAAAAAACCTGTGTAGAATAATAGAAAAAAATAAAATCTGGAAGTTTCTAGAAAGTCTGAGAAATATTGAATAGAGTGGTGAAGCACATTAGAGGAAAATGGGAACTGTGGGAGGAAGGGACAGCAGAAAGATCTGAATTTATGTGTAAATAATTGAAGACATTTTCTAGGTTTGGCAAGTAGTGAGAATTAAAACATGTATACTATATAGCATTCTATAATATGTAATATACATAATATGCAATCATATATATAATGTGTAAAAAAATCATATAAAATAATATGCAATGGTGTATATATAAAGTGTAACAAAATCATATAAATGTCTTCATTCATTTAAAACTTGAAAGATCCACGTAATCTTTCTGAAAACAGAGGTCACATCTGACTCAGTACTCTCTCTTTGGCACACAGTACTATGCTTGGCACCTGATATTTCTCTCTTTTCTTGAGGAAAAGGAAAGTAGATATAAGACAATATTGTTCCCATTTTTATAATGTAGGCAGAGATAGGAATAACAAATTTTAACAACCTGGAACTTCAAGAAATTCTGTCTTTGCTATAGAATAGATTATATGATCCTTAAGTTGCCGAAATAATCACTATGATCCTTTAATAATATCATTAATAATATGCCTAATGCCTAATAAGAGAATGAAACATTTTGGTGACTTCTGACCATGTCATATCAAATCCATTGGTCCTATGTTATTAGACTTTTTTCTCGGGGTTATTCCAATGCCTGCGGATTATATCTCAAATATATTTCTCCTCTGAGTTATATAATAATAAGATATGTATATTCATTCTTATATAAAACTAGAATTCTATTTCACTCCTTTCAGCTCTCAGTCCTATATAATATCTGCCAGATCATAATGGAATGAAAATTTACTTTTTAAGACTGGCAAGATGGAAATTTGTAATTGAAGATTTTTTGTTAAGACCAAAAGAATGACATTTCATTTTTTATTAAAGTATAACATCATACATTCTGAGTACTGTGTGCACACCTAGATTCTTGTCAGTTAAGAAAAGAACATAGGAAAATAACTGAGAGGAACTTGTGTAAAATGCAAATAAATTACAATGGCATGGGATAAACTCATTAAAATTAATAGTATGAATGATCTTCATACTATTAGTGATGGAAATGATGTGATACTTTTCTCAGGGGAGAAATGAAACCACAAAAATATGGGAAGAATTATTTCCAAAATGCGTAGTAATGTGGTACCACATTTCTTACTCTGGATAGCAGACTGAACACTAAGTGGAAAACAAAACAAACAGAAATACATATATAAGCAATTCTAGGTGCTCACTTCTTGAGGTTGAGAATAAACAGAGTTCTATAACTTAGCACAGGCTTTTAAACAGTGAGTCAATCTGCAGAAATTGTCATTTGTCCTGCAAGCTTACAATTAAGTCATTAAGTCACAATCAGCGGTGTTAGAAGGAGTAATTAGGAATATGTTGTAGAGTTGCACACTCATAAGAAATTTTTTATGGGAAGGAAAAAATTCTAAGCATTCACTGTGGGGAAGTCTCATAAGACTTTTGAAAATCAAGCATTTCAGCCCAGGAGGCTTTTATTTAGCAAGAACAGCCAGAAGAGTTTTTCTTTTACCTTAATTTAAAGGCTGTTTGAGAATCTTGCCATTTTCATCTATGGCCTAACATGTTCAAAGGAAAAGAAATAGGAAAGTGGATGAATGTATTTCAAAGAAATGATTGCTAAGTTTTTCTTTATATTTTTCTTAAGGAGTCAATTCCAAGCTTCAGTTTGAAATCATGCCAGGTGCTTCATTTGAATTGTTCGAGATAAATTCGGACACTGGAGAGGTAGTGACAACCACCATGCTTGACAGAGAAATTCAAGAAGTCTTCACCCTTCGAGGTAAGGGATTCCTTGACTATGCTTCAAAAAAAAAAAAAAAAAGGTTCAGTGGTGAAATGTTACATTTTGGTGGGGTATTTTTAAATAAAATATTATTTAGCCAGTGGTACCTGATTAGTTTAGCCTGACTTTGTCTAGTTAGAACAAATATATTTTAGGTATGAATCAAAGGCCACAATTCATGCCGTCTTTGTGTTCTATGTCAGTATTAGTACGAGACGGGGGATTCCCTTCATTGTCCAGCACCACAACAATTCTCTGCACTGTTGAAGATGAAAACGATCACGCACCAGAATTTATTGTTTCCAGTTATGACATTGAGGTTCTGGAAAACCAGGAACCAGAGGTTGTCTATACTGTTTTAGCCTCGGATATGGATGCTGGCAGTAACAGAGCTGTTGAGTATCACATAATTGGTAAGTTTGTTTGTTTGTTTGTTTAAGACAGAGTCTCACTCTGTCACCCAGGCTGGAGTGCAGTGGCGCGATGGCTCACTGTAACCTTTACCTCCCGGGTTCAAGCAATTCTTGTGCCTCAGCCTTCCAAATTGGTAAGTATTTTTAAATTAAAATTTCCTCCAGGATGCTGACTGAGTTGATACACACTCTGTGTTGATTACTCTGTGTTTGATACCTGTTGCTTTCTCTACAAAATACATACCGAGTCAGAACTGACTGGTGCCATGAGCTTTCTCTCTACCTCCTTCTCACAGCCACCTTGAACCACTGCTCTCCACATTCTTTAAAAATCTGCCTTTGCAAACTGCTGTGAATTTTTTTCTATGCTAACATTAGTGGATGTAAGGATGGAAAAGATAGTGTTTTTGTATTTTTGTTGCTTTCACATGATCTGTTTCAATTTTTTTTTTTAATTTTTATTTTCTCATAGGCAGATTCTTACTGGGTCATTTCATCCAGTCCCTGTCTTTAGCTACCACTGGGATGCCAACGGCTCCCGTCTCTATATGCATCCTAGATCTAGGTCCCATTAAAGGATATTGTTTTTAAAAGTAAAGTAGTAACTCTCATACAAATATAAAAATGGTACCTGCAAATAACTTTTATTTAACTCACTAATTAATGAGTAACCCAAAAAGATGTTAAAATTGTTTCAAGGAGAATTCCAAGAGCCATACATAGGCACACACACACACAAAGCAAATAAGGAATTCTGAAATGCAGAAACGGTGTATTTGCAAGACAACACTCAGTGGCATTTCGCCAGATTTACTTGCATTTCCGTGGACAAGAATCATTTACATTATTATAAGTTTTCAACAATGTACAGAGTGATCAAAAAGGCGGTGAAGGTGGAAGACCACTATGATGGCAAAGACACACGGGACACCTGTGCCCCACCCTTCTTTCTTCAATGCCAGGACACCTACTTGTCTTGTTCCTCCTATTTCAAATTGTTTCACAATTTCCTGACAGCCCCAAGGACCCGGTCTTTATATCCAACAGCATTGCATTATCAATGTGTCCAAAATGACACATCAGCCTCACCCCCTTTCTACCTCCCCCATCATGGTCTGGGTCCTTCTGCTACTCTCTGCCTGTGATCGTCAGCTATTGTTTTTTGTTTTGGTTTTTGTTTTTTTCTTCACTTACTCTTGAAAATGTATGTACCAACACACACATATTTTTATGTTGCCAACTAAACTTTTTCCCATAAACTTAAAAAGTAACGAAGGTGTGTTTCCCAGCATATCCTAAATATTGACACATTAAAATAAGACTGTTATATCACCTTTTAAAAGTATTCGATAGAATAAAAAATACCTTAAAAATATATGAAAGGCGGCCAGGCGTGGTGGCTCACATCTGTCATCCCAGCACTTTGGGAGGCTGAGGTGGGCAGATCACCTGAGGTCAGGAGTTCGAGACCAGCCTGGCCAACATGGTGAAACCCCGTCTCTACTAAAAATACAAAACTTAGCTGAGTGTGGTGGCAGGTGCCTGTAATCCCAGCTAGTTGGGAGGCTGAGGCAGGAAAATCGCTTAAACCCGGCGGGTGGAGGTTGCAGTGAGCCGAGGTCACGCCATTGCACTCCAGCCTGGGCGACAAGAGTGAGACTTTGTCTCAAAAAATATATATATATATGTGTATACATATTTATATGTATTTCATATATATATTTCATATATATGTATGTGTGTATATATGTATATATGTTTGTATATATGTATATATGTATACGTGTGTGTGTGTGTATGTGTATATATATGTGTATATATATGAAAGTCATCCTCCCCTTGTGTTGCCTTCCTCTTTCCTGGCTCTGAATGTCCCTTCATGGTCCCAAAGTCTCCACCTGTTCTGCCCAAGATGAGGCCACCTTCTCAGCCAGGTTGGAAACTGGGAGCTCCTACGGATGGCTGTGGGACTCAGAAATCTCTCCGGGAACAGAGAGCATAACTTGGATTGGCAAAGCTGCCTGCCAAGCCACCATGCCCAGGAAATAGGCTAAAAAGGTGACACAGCAAAGGTGATGGAGGAGCCACACAGGAGATAGGCAGGGTTGTCTGCTAAACCTGCCCTTCCA
>NW_012110363.1:46798-62071 GCF_000951045.1 Mandrillus leucophaeus | reverse complement strand
CCGTCTCTACTAAAAATACAAAATTAGCCTGTGGCTCATGCCTGTAATCCCAGCTACTCGGGAGGCTGAGGCAGGAGAATCACTTGAACCCGGTAGACGGAGGTTGCGGTGAGCCGAGATCGCGCCATTGCACTCCAGCCTGCGCAACAAGAGTGAAACTCCATCTCAAAAAAATAAAAATAAATAAATAAATAAATAATAAGGCAAAAGGCAAAGCACAGTGCCAAGTCCGTTGCTGTTTCTCTTTGTTACAGATGTAAGCACTGAAAATTCTTGCTCACCTTTTTTAAAATGGAAGTATTGTTACAGAAGTTAATTTAGTACTTGTACGCCTTCTGAGTTATATGCCAAAAAGTTAATGAATAGTCTTTATTTTTTATTTATCTACCACTTGAAAACTTGAATAGGCCCTATAATTTGGTTGATAGCAGAGACCCTCTCCTACTGCAAAAGGATGTTTTCCCCAGGCATTAAAGTCAGTTTTTGTTTTGACATAGAACTTTCAACACTGGGAATTATCACTTTATTTGACAGCCATTTATTTGGGTGAGAGGGAGACTTCCTTTTCTAATTTGCAAGAAGAGTGCTTATAAATGTGAATGTGGGAAAGATAAATTCCATGATCCCAGGTGCGCTCTCAGGTAGAGCAATTTTAGGAATAAGGATATTTAAATTGAACTTCTGGAGATTACCAAAAAACTACCTGTTTCCAAGTAAATTCCTTAGACAACTTCAAGTAACCCAGCTGTACTCAGCCCTCCTTTTAGAGATGATTGACTGATCTACACACCGTTTACTTATTCACCTAAGCCGGGTCATGAATCCTTTCTCCATAACTTATTTTTTCTCTTTAATATCTTTGCAATGTGTTCACTTCCTGCATGCATATATTGTTTCAGATACCCCTTGTTGCACAAGTAGATTACTATGACTCTTAACCTTCCCATTTTCATTTTCCTTTTTTTTTTTTTTTAAAGACAGGCTCTTGCTCTGTCACCAAGGCTGTGCAGTGGTGCCATCACAGCTCACTGCAGCCTCTACCCCCTGCCAGGCTCAAGCAATTCTCCCACCCCAGCCTCCTGAGTAGTGGGGACTACAGGCATATGCCACCATGCCTGAATAACTTAAAAACTTTTTTTTTTTTTTTTTTTTAAGAGATGAGGTCTCACTATGTTGCCCAGGCTGGACTCAAATTCCTGGGCTCAAGCAATCCTCCTGCCTTGGTCTCTAAAAGTGCTGGGATTATAGGAACCATCCTGTTTTCTAATCAAACTTTGACATTGCTGCCTCGATACTATTCTTAAAATAGAAATTTGATTCATGACACTTTACTGTCCAAAATCCTTCAGGGGGCTCCCTCGTGGATTTCAGGAGAAACTATAGAATCTTCAGCGGTATACAGAGAGCCCTTCACCATTTTACCTCTGCTTACCTCCCAAATTCATGTCTTTCCTCTGCCACTACTGCCAGCCCTTTTCCTACTCTCCACATACAAACACCCAGGAACCCTGTGTTCTAGTCACACCCAAACATCTGCAGCCTGTTAATTCTTATATTCCTAGAACTTCTCACAGGCTCTTTCCTCTGTGAGAGGAACACTCTCTCCAAAACTTGTAGTATGGCTTCCTCCACTTGAGGGGTGAGACTTGATGTCACTGTTTCCAATAAGCATTTCTTGGTCATACTAACATAGGATTATGTGCCCTTTCTCTGTACTTCTCAGAGAAACAGCACCCCTTGGCTAGCACTATCTGTATGCACTAATTTAGCTCTGTACATATGATTTTCACATGGTACTTTAATATCCAAGTATTGACCAGCCTTTCCTTTTAGACTATAAACTGTTGGAGCTGGAGCTAGGTCATGTCTTACTCCCTTCGTATCTGTGATCTCGAGCACAAACTTGACACATACTAGGTGCTCATCAAATGTTTGCTGAATGAATGAATCACTTTATCAACCACAAATACTACAGAAATGTGGGTTTGTCCAATCATCTCTACTTTTGGTGTAAATTAACTATGCCTTATGAATACAAATGCAGGGCCCGCTCCTCCTCCCTAAAACTACCTATTGCTGTTGTTTCCTCTGAATGCCATTCTACTTGGTCCTCATATGCCTCTGATATGCAGACTTTATTAAGTTCCCACACTATTGGTCCTGCTCTTCATCCAAGAATATGACTGGCAAGTATTTAACCACATTTCTCCTCACTAATTTTCAGGGTTATTTAAAAATGTCTTTGAAAGCTTTTTGTCCCTGTGTTCAATTTTAAGTTTTATTCTACTCGATACTATGGAATATAATAAAGGGCAGATTTTTTTTAAGGAATAGATGAATAGAACATTGCCTTATTTATGTTTTGGAAGAAATTGGCAATTGTCCAACTAACTCTAACCAAAGTGTTATGATTCATGGACAAAATGCTGTGGACATGTAGAAGGGAAGGCTTACTGCAATAGTATAACAGACATGAAATCTGTAGTGGGTAATATTTGGGAAAATAACTACAAATCAAGTCTGTTCATTTCCGATTGATATCTTAAAAAAGGACATTATATTCTGTTTCTTATCCCCAACTCCCATTGTTTTGTATTAAATAAAACATTCATCTTTATCCTCTTATGAGGAAAAATATATTAAAATTAAAAGTTGTAGACGCACACAAAAAAATCATATGGCTGCAAATCAGTGAAAGCAAGTGTTCTAATTATTGACTGATTAAAGATAGGCATTGAATCATATTATTCTGTTTATCCCCTCAATAGAATAGAAGTTTCATGAGGGCAGAGCCTTTATCATGTTTACTGTTATATCCCCAATATTTACAGAAGTGCTAAGATACAATATAATCGGGAGTAAATATATTTTTGAATGAATGTATAAATGAATACCATAGACAGTGCTAGCAAAGAGCTGCTACTTTTTCAATTCAGATGAATTTGGAATTGTTTTCTTTAATAGATGGAAATACCGATGAGTACTTTGCTATAAATGAGATGTCAGGAGAACTCTCAACCACTCGTGCTTTGGACCGGGAACAAGTCAGCAATTTTACCCTTGCCATTCTGTGCTCTGACCTGGGAGATCCGCCTAGGAGCTCTGTAATACACCTGCAAGTTAGAGTTTTGGATGCCAATGACCACACTCCTTCTTTTCCCACACTTTATTACCAGTTCTCTGTGAGAGAAGATGCTGAAGTGGGAACAGTGGTTTTTGTGCTTTCAGCTGTGGACAAGGATGAAGGCCTGAATGGGCAAACTGAGTATTTTCTGACTGATGAGGCTTCTGGTGCATTCACCATTGATCCTATGTCAGGCACATTGAGAACCAGCAACGCCCTCGACCGTGAAGCCAGATCTCAGCATACATTTAGTGCTGTGGCCAGAGACTGTAGCATCCAGGGTTCACGAAGCACTACTGTAATTATAAAAGTATGTGTCACTGATGTTAATGACAATGATCCAGTTTTGGAACAAAACCCTTTTGATGTGTTTCTTTCCCCCCAGTCGCCTACAAACCAGACGACTGTCATTGTGAGAGCCGATGACCCAGACTTGGGGCCCAACGGAACTGTGGTTTTTAGTTTTGCAGAGACTCAGTCAATGTTTTCTATTGATAAACATACAGGAGAAATTCAATTTCAGCAAAATCCATCTTCAGAATACTTCCCTATCTGGCTGCAGTTAAAAGTTACAGACCAGGGTGTTCCAGCCAGGACAACCACAGGTCTCTTGGTCATCCACATGGAAGGAGAAGATGTAAAGATTTCCTTCAGCCACCATCTGTATAAAGGGCTCGTGACTGAAAATTGTGAGGCAGGTGAGTGTCCCTTCAAGTTTTTCATATATTGTACTTGTTTTGGCAAAATGCTTAAGAGTATGGATTATACTACAAGAGTGCCACTGTGCATTCAGTTATACATTTTTTGGTTCAATGCCTATTCTTGATATTGGAATAAACGTGGTTAAGAGGAACCTGGTCTGAGATGAAATGTCAGGGCAGAAGACAGTGAGGACCAAATTCCTTCTGACCTCTAAAGGAGGGCCCTCCCATTAAAGATTCAGTTAGAAAAGCTAATAAATAAATGGATGGGGAGCCTTTAATCTCATATTCTTACTGTGTTTTCTTGACCTCTTGTCAGAGTTGTTGGTAGTTCCCTTATGTTTGGAATTGCTTAATTAAATTTAGCTTTTATCTTTTTAATAGAACTTACTCTAAAAATTTCTTTATTAAATATCACACATAAAAAACGCTAGAAATACTTCTGGAAATAATATAAGCATGTATCCATAAATATCCAGGTAGGTGTATATGTCAAGACATCTGAAGCAATAGATTGGGACCTCTCTTGGAAGAGCAAATATAACATGTGTGAAGGGCATAAGTCTGAATTTAGAGGTGAGCTAAAAGTTGCAAGTGTAACAGGAAAGAGAAAGGCCAAAGGAAAGGATGACAGTTAAGGAGGCTGTTGAAACTGACTAGATGTAATTAATCTACACCTGGGTCAGCAGGGTTTCTTGGGCCCCTGTGAAAAACAATGACAACATCATAAAATATTGATTGACATTTCAAGCTGGCTGATGCTTTGCTTGGAACATGAACTCAATACAAACTGCCAGATCATATTTTAGACACCAGAAGATTATTTATCCTCGTTTGTTCAATTTTTTGCTTTCAAATTCCCAAATTCTAGTGGTTTTAAAAGATTGTAAATCTACCTACCAGTGTTAGAATAGCCTTGATATCAATTATTTAATAACATTTTATAGCTGCCAGCATTATTTTCTCCCCAAATACGCCTGCAATTTTAACCTTTATTTTCAACTGAAAAATACATGCCTATCAGAAGCTTAAGTTTTCGGTGGGCCACTCACACATTTGATCTATGAGTAGGCACCACTTGGCATCCTGAGTGAATTATTTTTGGTATTATCATAAATTTTCATCACTCCAAACTACTTTTAACATTTTCTTATTCTTTTAAGAAAACAAAAAATTAAAAGTTAAAACAAATAACTCCAATGTATTGCTATTTGTTTAACATTTCTTTGTTGGAAAGCCCACAGGTTCAGCTTTTGATTAATGTTGCATTCATCTATTAACAATATTAAACTTAGCACCTCAATTGTTTAAAATAATGTAGAGTTTCTATTTTAAAATATTAGCCTTTTGGTTGATAAAATTTCTTTAAGAGTCAGTCATGAAATGTTCACTTCATCATAGGAAGAGGCACTCTCAGAATTTCTGGTAAGACACAGACTGGCCCCACAGCAGCGTGACAAGAAAAGTTAACATCCAAGTGACTCCCTACTCTTTACTGTGAATGCCCCCCTCCTGACTACGCCCTTCCCCTGCATTTCCAAGCCAGATTAGAGAGAGAGAATGTAACTGTTCTGAATCTCTTAAAAGTTAAGGATAAACCACTTGGTTGCCCACGATGTTTCACTGCACTAAACAATTTAAATGAATCTCCTAGAAACCAGCCCTTATTTCTTTGGTTTCATTTCCAGTGCTTTCGCTGTCATGATAAGAATGAGTCAGCAACCATAGTCCATGATGTGGACTGTTCACAACTTTATGCATTTCATTGAATTGCCAGGAGGGGAGAAATTGAAATTATGAATGATATTGATACCCCACTTAAAAGTAAATACTCAGACCTTGAAAATGAAATAAAATTAAAACCTGATGACACATGGGTGCACTCTCACTACTAAAATGTATTCAGTATTGTACAATACATAAATTAGATCTTGATGTTTTGGATGAAAAACCCTTTTTCCAGCTCTTTGGCAGTTGATCTGTTGAATTCAGGCTCCACTCTTGGTAAGGCTGGGCACATGTGTATTAGAGTGTGAAACTCGTGACACTAGTTAGTGTAGCTGAGTGGGTCCGCCTCTGTCATGGCTCTACTGGGCATATTCTCTTTGATGACTTTCTTACAGGGATACTGTAAAGATTAAATCAAGTTTTAAGAGGATACTAGTCATTGCTTTCTTTGGTTGCTATTTTTGTCATCTTCCTGTCCGATATCTAAAGTTAGCTGGGTATAAATTCTCACCAGAGCAAACAGTTGTTACACAACAATTATATTACAACAATGAACTACTTGTGGTTGTTAGGGGCCTACAGTATGTCTTACTTTGTCTTCAAACCAGATAAGAATGATACTTTCCAAGAATGAATTATGATGAATTTCTCCATAAACACAGTGTTATTCTCAGCTTTGGAACATATGAATGTTTCCACATATGAATTCCTATGATAATGAAAAAGGGAAGCAAGTGTTAATCTGTGATTCCTATTTTGTTATTTAGGGACAGTCTCATATTTTGGTATAAATTCATTGTATTGAGCATTATCTAACTAGCCATATACAATGGTATGGAATTTAATCACTTTACTTATGACTCCAAGATGGCTCTGGAGGAGAAAGAGAAACGTCTTATTCTCAGAAAAACGTACATACTTCACAAAGCAGTTTTTATCTTTGCAAATTCACCCAAGTCCCACATCTGGCCCTCAGCCAGACAGACACCAGACCTTATTTGATTAACTCACCAAGGAGTTCCTTTCCCCAGGAATGGGAACTTATTCATCAATATGGAAGAGATTGATATATACACCATGCCAGTTTTGTTATTTATTTGGTGAGCTGTGATTGTTATGTAGATTACAATAGGCATATTGGAATGACCAGTTTTCCCTTTCTAGGAATAAAAGACACAAGAAGCCAAGTTGTAATCAGAAAGTTACTTGCTAATCCTCAATAATTAGGAGCAGGATGTCATTCAAGTGTTGAGTATCATCAGCCTACATTACTCTTTCCTCAGACAGAGTTTACATAGCACTGCCAAGTTAGATTTTATGATGCCTTCATTGACTGTCTGGGCTCCCATTACTCACCAGTTTCCTTTTGATTTACACATTCCTTGTTGGTATCTTAACACCTCTGTCAAGGCTTCAGCCCTGGAAGCCACTTATGATTTTTTATGAGGATTTTGCATAACTCTGCTCTAAACTGTTCTGCTTCATTTATAAACATAAAAGGGTTAATATTTTGGAACCATATTAATACTTTTTTCTGTTACTTATCTGTGGATAAGACCTTCCACCTATTCTACATAACACATCCATTTGCTGTGGATAGCGTTAGGATTGCTATAGTGGGAGTACAAAAAGAGGATAGTCTGCCTTTGATAAACAAAATAGGGAGTGGGGGTCATAAAAAATATTAGATCAAGCATCAACAAAATCAACTAATTTTGTGTGCATGTCAGCTGTACTGTTTAAAACTGTAACTCTGCTTCATACATCTTTAACTCTTGAAGGACACTCATCAGTATTCCTGAGGATGCCCCTCATGGGTTTTCTCCTTCCCCAACACGCTTCCTATTAAATGTTGACTATATACTTGGTATGTTATACACAATATTCAATTTTAAGGGGCCTTGAACATCTATTCATTTAGTCTTTTAAAAGGTGGTTTTGATAATCAAATGAGCACTTGTAATCTCTAAAGCATTTCGCCATCACCATTACCAGCAGTTGTAAGTCTAAGATATGAAGAAGAAAGTGCAGCCAGACCCTGTGGATAGCAGAGCCAGGGGATGTTTGCTCCTAGTGGGTATTCCCCAAATGTTTATTGATACCATTTTACCATTTAATCATTACTTCTAAGATAACAAAAGGCATATATATGCACAAATGAAAAAAAAAGAAAGAAAGAAAAAAACTCTTGGGGTGAGAGGGAAGGGTGGGGGAGATAGTTGTGCCAGGCAGTGGAAATATCATGCACAAAGCTTGGGGCCTCCAGAGGGTGTGGTGAGTTGACCTTGGGACCAACCGTTTCATCTGGAATCGCTAGAGAGCAGCGTGCACAGAGGCTCATGTGGTTTCCAGCGATAACTTGGGAGAGAGAGACATTGATGGCCTTTCAATTACCAATATCAACATTGACATTGTAGAGATCTCACTTTGGAAGCTGTGTGGAGGGTAGCCTGGAGGAGAGAGATGAGTTAGGAGGATACTGTGGTGATTTACGTGCTAGTGACCCAGGCCTGAAGAAAGCCACAGCAGTGAAGGATGACAAGAGGGAATGTGCTTCTCAAGTGTTACCAAGGCAACCTCAATGAGGCCTGGGGGTTATTTATACCTGAGGTTCTCAACCAGGACTACACAGAGAGATACCAGAGGAGCTTTAAAAAATTACTAATACCAGCCGGGTGCAGTGGCTCATGCCTGTAATCCCAGCACTTTGGGAGGTGGGGGTGGGTGGATCACCTGAGCTCAGAAGTTTGAGACCAGCCTGACCAACATGGAGAAACCCTATCTCTACTAAAAATACAAATAATTAGCCAGGCATGGTGACACATGCCTGTAATCCCGGCTACTCAGGAAGCTGAGGCAGGAGAATCGCATGAACCTGGGAGGTGGAGGTTGCAGTGAGCCAAGATTGCGCCATTGCACTCCAGCCTGGGCAACAAGAGTGAAATTCCATCTCAGAAAAAAGAAAAAAAAGAAAAAATTCTAATACCTGGACATCCACCCCTTTCCTGCATGCAGTTAAATGGTAATCGTTGACGGTAGACCACACATTGTTTATTTGTAGAAGCTCCCATGCGATTCCAATGTACAACCAAGGGTGAAGGTAGAGGGAGGCCTGAGAAGAAAATCTAACGCAATGTCAATATTTTACAGGAGTTGATGAAATAATGTATCTAAAAAGGAGATTGAGATGGAGGGCTAGGGTGGTAGTGACAATATCCAGGAGGATGGTGTTAGAGAAACAAGAAAGTGGCACATTTAAGAAATGGGGCGGTCAACCATATTTAATATAGAGCAGGGGCTAGGTAAGATAGAGACTGAAAAATGGCTACTGATTCATCTGGGCCCTGTCCCCAAAGCAGAAGTAAGTGAGGTAGTGGGCTGCCACCTGCTGGTAGTGGGGCTACAGCTCAGTGAGTCCTGGGCTTGGTTGAGTTGGGAAGAGCATTACCTGAGATGTTTTGGGGTTACCATCTTGGTATCGGGAGGTATGAACATGGGAGAAAGGAAGGCATGTCTGAAATAGCAAGTCCATGTATTAAATATAGAGGATAAGGCAATAAAGGAATGGCACTAAAAGCAAAATAAGGTGCTTGGAGAGTCTAGAGAGGAAGTTCTGAGGAGTAAATTTGCTCTGTTGAAGTTGTTCAGGATTTGGGCCAAGAACAGATACCAGCAGCCCAGGTTTTCCAATGTGAATTCTGGAGTCAGCTGTGGCTTCTTATAGGAATTCCTCATAGCTAAATGGAACAACTTGGGAGGGAATTGAGATTTTGGGAGATTCAATAGAGATTTATTTTAAAAGCCAGAATATAGTGAAGTGCAGAGAGAAAAAGTGAAATCAGTCCCTGAAATCAGACAGAGACATCAGTTTATATTTCACAAGATTTTCCTATGAAGAGAAAGAAAGGAAAGTGGCAATAGCTTGAAGGACCTTGAGGAATCAGAGGATTATTTTGTTCTGTTTCTGAAAGTAGGAGGAGGTTTCAGTATTTGTGATTTATAGCACTGGAAAATTTACAAGAAACTTCCATTTTTTTATTGTAGAAAATTTGTTTTTGTACATTTTAAAAAATTTTAATGTTTAATTTCTGCAGGTCTGTAGTAGGTATATATATTTATGGGGTACATGAGATATTTTGATACAGACATGCCATGTGTGATAATCACATCAGGCTAAATGGAGTATCCATCTCCTCAAGCATGTATCCTTTCTTTGTGTTGCAAACAATCCAGTTATACTCTTAGCTAATTTTACATGTAAAATAAATTATTGTTGATGGTAGGAACCCTATTGTGCTATCAAATACTAGACCTTATTCATTCTATCTAACTATATTTTTATACCCATTAATCATTCCCATTTCCCCTCTAACCTCCCATTACCCTTCCCAGCTTCTGGTAACCATCCTTCTTCTATTTCCATTAGTTCAATTATTGTAATTGTTAGCCCCCACAAATAGGTGAGAAAATATGAAGTTTTTCTGTCAGTGCCTGGCTTATTTCACTTAACATAATGACCTCCAGTTCCATCCATGTTGTTGCAAATGACTGGGTCTCATTCTTTTTTTATGGCTGAATGTTACTCTATTGTGTGTGTGTATCACATTTTCTTTATCCATTCACCTGTTGATGGACGCTTAGGTTGCTTCCAAATCTTGGCTATTGTGAGCAGTGCTGCAATAAACATGGGAGTGCAGATATCTCTTCAATATACTGATTTTTCTCTCTTTTGAGTATATACCTAACAGTGTGATTGCTGGATCACATGATAGTTCTAATTTTAGTTTTTTGAGGAACCTCCACACTGTTATTTATTTATAGTGGTTGAGCTAACTTACATTCCCACCAACAGCATATAAGGATTCCCCTTTCTCAACATCCTCACTAGCATTTGTTTTTTCCTGTCTTTTGGATATAAACCATTTTAAATGAGGTGAGATGATATTTCCCTGTAGTTTTCAGATTTGTATTTCTGTGATAATCAATGGTGTTGAGCACCTTTTCTTTTAACTGTTTGCCATTTGTTTGTCGTCTTTTGAGAGATGTCTATTTGGGTGTTTTGCCCATTTTTTAATTGGTTGATTAGATTTTCTTCCAAAGAGTTGTTTGAGCTTCGTATACATTCTCGTTATTAATCTTTTGTCAGATAGATAGTTTGCAAGTATTTTCTCCCTTCCTGTGGGTTGTCTCTTCACTTTTCTGATTGTTTCCTTTGCTGTGCGGAAGATTTTTAACTTGATACGATCTCATTTTTCTTTTTTTGCTTTGGTTGCCGGTGTTTGTGGGGCACTAAAGACATCTACTCCCATTCCAGTTTCCTAGAAAGTTTCCCCAATGTTTTCTTTTAGTAGTTTTATAGTTTGAGGTCTTAAGTTTAAATCTTTAATCCATTTTGATTTAATTTTTGTATGTGGTGAGACATAGGGGTCTAGTTTTATTGTTTTGCACATGGATATCCAGTTATCCCAGCACCATTTATTGAAGAGACTGTTCTTTGCCCAGTGTATGTTCTTGGCACCTTTGTGAAAAATGAGTTTACTGTAGATTTCTTGATTTGTTTCTGGATTCTCTATTCTGTTTCATTGGTTTATGTGTTTGTTTTTATGCCAGAACCATGCTGTTTTGTTACTATAGTTCTGTAGTATAATTTGAAGCCAGGTAATGTGATTCCCTTCGTTTTGTTGTTTTAGCTCAGGATAGCTTTGACTATTATGGGTCTTTTGTAATTTCATATAGATTTTAGATTTTTTCTCTCTATTTCTGTGAAGAATGCCATTGGTATTTTGGTAGAGATTGCATTGAATCTGTAGGTTGCTTTTGGTAGTATGGACATTTTAAGAATATTGATTCTTCCAATCCACGAACATGGAATATCTTTTCCTTTTTTGTGAAGCCTCCTCAATTCCTTTCATCAGTGTTTTTTGTTTGTTTGTTTGTTTGCTTTTTTATTTGAGACAGAGTCTCGCTCTGTCGCCTGGGCTGGAGTGCAGTGGCCAGATCTCAGCTCACTGCAAGCTCTGCCTCCCAGGTTTACGCCATTCTCCTGCCTCAGCCTCCCAAGTAGCTGGGACTACAGGCGCCCACCACCTCGCCTGACTAGTTTTTTGTATTTTTTTAGTAGAGATGGGGCCAGGATGGTCTCGATCTCCTGACCTCGTGATCCGCCCATCTTGGCCTCCCAAAGTGCTAGGATTACAGGCTTGAGCGTTTTATAGTTTTCATTGCAGAAGTCTTTCACTTATTTGGTTAAGTTAATTCCTAGGTATTTTATTTTATTTGCAGCTATTGTAAGTGAGATTACTTTCTTTTTTTCAGATTGTTTGCTGCTGGCATGGCAATATGCCATGAATTTTTGTATGTTGATTTTGTATCCTGCAACTTTACTGAATTTGTTTATCAGTTCTAATAGTTTTTTGGAGGAGTCTTTAGGTTTTTCCAAATATAAGATCAGATCATCTGCAAACAAGAATAATTTGACTTCTTCATTTCCGATTTGGATGTCCTTTATTTCTTTCTCTTTTCTGGTTTCTCTGTTTTGCTGAGGTATGTTTCTTCTATACCCAGTTTGTTGAAGGTATTTATCATGAAGGGATGTTGAATTTCATCAAATGCTTTTTCAGCATGACTTGAAATAATCATATGGTCCTTTATTTTGTTGACATGATGTATCACATTGATTGGTTTATGTAAGTTGACCCATCCTTGCATCCCTGGGATGAATCCCATTTGATCTTTCTAATGTGTTGTTGAATTGGTTTGTTCATATTTTGTTGAGGATTTTTGCATCAGTCTTCATCAGAGATATGGCAATTACTTTTCTCTTTTTTTGATGTCTCTTAGTCTGATTTTGGTATGAAGATAACAATGACCTGGTAGAATGAGTTTGGTAGTATTCACTCTTGCTCTATTTTTTGGACTGGTTTGAGTGGGATAGGTGTTAGTTCTTCTGTAAATGTTTGGTAAAGTATAGCAGTAAAGTCATCAGGTCCTGGGATTTTCTTTGCTGGGAGACTTTTTATTACAGCTTTTATCTCATTACATGTTACTGGTCTGTTCAGGCTTTGGATTTCTTCATAGTTCAATCTTGGTAGGTTATATGTGTCTATGAATTTATCCATGTATTCTATGTTTTCTAATTTATTGGTGTATAACTGTTCATACTAGCCACTAATGATCCTTTAAATTTCTGTAGTATCTGTCAAAATGCCTTCTTTTTCACCTTTGATTTTATTTATTTAGGTCTTCTCCCTTTTTTTCTGAGTCTGGCTAAAAGTTTGTTGATTTTCTCTTTTCCAAAAAACCAAGTTTTGGTTTCATTGATCTTTTGTATTGTTTTCTTCATTTAAGTTTCATTTATTTCTGCTCTGATCTTTGTTATTCTTTTCTTCTACCAGTTTTGAGTTTGGTTTGCTCTTGCTATTTTAATTCTTTAAGATGCATTGTTAGATTGTTTATTTGACATTTTTCTACTTTTTTGAGAAATGTAGGGGGTTCCTAATGCAGAGGCACCACCTTGGTGGTCCTGGATACAGCCCAGAAGAATTATCTTGATTACCAGGCAGAGACTCTTGTTCTCTTCCCTTACTTCCTCCCAAACAAATTCTTTTGCTCTATGCTGAGCTGCCTGAAGCTGTGGAAGGAGTGACACAGGAACCCCTGTGACCACCACCACTGGGACTGCACTGGGTCGTACCTGAAGCCAGCAGAGTGCTGGGTCCCATCGAAGGCCTGTAGTAACCACTGCCTTGCTACCAGCTGTGTTCGCTCAAGGCCCCAGGGCTCTACAGTGGGTGTTGAAGCCAGCCAAGCTTGTGTCCTTTCCTTCAGGGCAGTGAGTTCCCCTCAAGTCTAGGTGTGTACAGAGATGTCGTCAGAAAGTCAGGACCCCTGACACACCTACCTGGTGCTCTATTCTACTGCAGCTGAGCTGGCACCCAAGCCACAAGACAAAAGTCCTTCCTATTCTTCCCTCCCCTTTCCACAAGCAGAAGAGTGTCTCTCATATGGCCACCACCACTCCAGGCCCATGCTGAATACTGTCTGGCTACTGCTAATGTTCACTCAAGGCCAAAGGAATCTGTAGTCAACTCGTGATGAATATTGCCAGGCCTGGAACTCTCCCTTCAGGGCAGTAGGCTCCCCTCTGCCTTGGGGCAGTTCAAAAAATGCTGTCCACGAAGCAAGGCCTGGAATCAATGATCTTAAGAGCCCACTTGGTTCTGTGTCCCACTGTGACTGACCTGGCACCTAAACTGTAAGACAAAGTCCCCTTTCCCCTTCCCTCTCTTTTTCTGTAGCAGAAGGGGTCTCTCCCCATAGCCACCACATCTGGGAATACGCTGGGTCACACATGAAGCCAGTATATCTCTGAGTCTCACCCAAGTTTCATGGTGAGTACTCCTGGCTACCAAGGAGTACTTCAGAGCCCAAGGGCTCTTTCATTAGCAGGTGGCGAATCTTGTCAGGACTAGGTATTTCCCTTCAAGACAGCAGGTTTCTTTCTGGCCCAGGGTGTGTCTAGAAATGTCTGGGAGCTAGGGCTTGGGATGGGGGCCTCAGCACTCTGCCTAATGCCCTATCATACTGTGGCTGAGCTGGTATCCAAGTTGCAAGGCAAAGTCTTCTTTACTCTTCTCTCTCCTCTGCTCAAGTGGAAGAAAAGAGTCTGTCCTTGAGTTATAAGCTGCACTGCCTGGGGTTGGGAGAGGGATGGTGGAAGTACTCCCTTGGCCACGCCAGTTGGTGTCTCAGTAGGTCATGTGCTCCCTCAAGTCCACTGGCTTCACGCCCTGCACAATTCCTTATCTAAGAATTGTGGTCCTTATGGCCTAGACAATCTTTCAAGTTTATTTAGGACTCCAGAGCTCTTTAGCCTGCAGTGGCAAGGCTTGCTGGAATTCAGGTTCCAACTGCTGAGATAGGAGATTCCCCTATCACCAAGGTTGGACTAAATGTTCCCTCCATGGGAGGTGGCTGAGTTCTGCCCGGTGTTGCTTTTTGCTGTGACACAACAGCACTGAGTTCCAATGCAGAGTCGCACAATCACCATGCTCACCCTTTCCCAAGTGCAGATTCTCTCTCTTCAGCACATGGCCACTGCCAGGAGATGGGGAAGGTGGAGGTGTATTCAAGACAGTCCCTACACGCCTCAGTGCCTCTTTTGGTGATATGAAGTAAAAACCAGGTACTGTGATTGATCGCCTGACTTTTGATTCTTATGAAGGTCCTTTTTTTGTGTAGATAATTGTTCAATTTTGTTTTCCTGTTGGGAGGACAATCTGTGGAGACTTCTATTTTGCCATCTTGCGCAACCTCCTCATTAATATTTAAGTCAAAAATAGAATAAAATATTTAGTAGAAATAACAGAGATTTTATTTTTGTTTTTAATTGGCATCTATTGTTTGTGGATGTCTGAAGCTGATTTTAGATTATTTTGAGGATAAAAATCTGTTTTCATGAAGAGCTGCTGCAACAATCATTGAATTATGGAAATACGGTAGCGTAATTTTTATTATTTGGTGACTAAAAGCATCTTAAAAGGCATTTCTTTAAGTGAAGTGTAACTGTACATTTTGGTAGATACATTTATCTTGTTTTTTGAGATAATTGGAAATGTTCTGGGTTATCTCAAAACCAAAGTTGAGAATTACACAGAAAAATTGTGCAACCTTTCTTCCTAAACACATGCAGGCTCTGAATTCTAGCTTGGTCTGGAGTTC
>NW_012110363.1:39102-43738 GCF_000951045.1 Mandrillus leucophaeus | reverse complement strand
CCGGGTATGATGGTGGATGCCTGTAATCCTAACCACTCAGGTGGCTGAGGAGGGAGAATCGCTTGAACCTGGGAGGCAGAGGTTGCAGTGAGCCGAGATCGTGCCATTGCACTCTAGCCTGGGTGACAGAGCAAGACTCCATCTTAAAAAAAAAAAAAAAAAGTGAGCATTCTTGTCTTGTTCCTGATCTTAGCATAAATGCTTTCGGTTTTTCACTGTTGTGTATTGTGTTAACTGTGGGATTTTTATATATGGCCTTTATTATGTTGAAATAATTTCCTTCTATTCCTAGTTTGTTTTGAGTTTTTACCATGAAAGCATGTTGAATTTTATTATATGCTTTTTCTGTATCTACTGAGATGATCATGTAATTTTTATTTTTTGTTCTGTTAATGTGGTGTATCACATTAATTTTTTTTTGTATGTTGAACAATTCTTGCATCCCAGGGACAAACCCCACTGGTCATGGTGTATAATCCTTTTAATGTGCTGTTGAATTATACTTGCTAGTATTTTGTTGATAAATTTTTCATACATATTTATCAGGGAGATTGGTCTGAAGAAAACTTTCATTTCCTTTAGTATCTTTGTCTGACTTTGGAGTGAGAGTAATGCTGGCCTCATAATATGAGTTTCAAAGTATTCTCTCTTCTTCAATTTCTTGAAAGAGTTTAAGAAGAATTGGCATTAATTCTTTAAATGTTTGTTAGAATTCTCCAGTGATGCCGTCTGGTCCTGGAGGTTTCTTTGTTGGGAGGTTTTGCTGCTTGACTCAATCATCTTACTAATTAAAGTTTTCTTGAGATTTTCTATTTATTCATGATTCAGTCTTGGTAGGCTATATATTTCCAGAAATTTATCCATTTCATCTAGGTTATCTAATTTGTTGCTGTATAATTGTTCAAATTAGTCTCTTATGATCCCTTTGGATTTCTGTGGCATTGGTTGTAATGTCTCCTCTTTAATTTCTGATTCGTTTTTTCTCTCTCTTTTTCTGTCTCTGTCTCATTAGTCTAGCTAGGGCTTTGCCAATGTTGTTAACCTTTTTGAAAAAATAACAGTTTCATTGATTTTTTTCTATTGTTTCATATATTTCTGCTTTAGTGTTTATTATTTCCTTCCTTCTACTAACTTTGAGTTAAGTTTTTTCTTTCCCTGGTTCCTTGTGTTGTAATGTTAGATTGTTAATTTGAGATCTTTCATCTTTATAATGTAAGCGTTTACCACTGTTAACTTTCCTCTTAGTATGACTATCGTTGCATCCCATAATTTTTGGTATGTTTTGTTTCTGTTTTTATCTCAATATATTTTCTAAATTTTCTTTTGATTTCCTTTTGATGTACCAGTAGTTCAAGAATGTGTTGTTTAATTTCCAGATACTTGAGAATTTATTAGTTTTTCTTTTGCTAATGATTTTGCGTTTCATTCCATTGTGGTTGAATGGACTTTTTATTATTATATAATGTTCTTATTTACATCTTGTGATAGTTTTTAACTTAAAGCCAATTTTTCCTAATAAAAGTATGACCACCCCCACACTCTTTTGGTTAGTATTTGTATGGAATATTTTTATCCTTTCACTTTCAGCCTATTTGTATGTTCTTCTCTGTAAAGTGAGTCTCTAATAGACAGCATATAGTTGGATCTTATTTTTCACTTGTTTGTTTTCTTTTCTTGCTACCTTCCTTTGTGTTTTGTTAATTTTTTTGTAGCAACATACCTTGATTTTTTTTATTTCCTTTTGTGTTTCTTCTGTACATATTTTCTTTGTGGTTACTATGGAGGCTATATAAAATATCATATTAATAGCAATTTACTTTATACTTATAACAGCTCAAGTTCAATTACATACAAAAAACTCTGCTCTGTTACATCCCCCAACACATTCTATATTATCAATGTTACAGATTACATCTTCTATATTTCATATCCATTAACCTAGTTAGTAGTTATATTTTTATTCTTTTATCTTTTAAATTCTATACTAGAATAAAAGTGATTTTTCATCACTATTGCCATATTATATTTATCTTTACAAGTGCTGTATATATTTTTTTGTGTTTTCATTTGCTGTCTAGTGTCCCTTTGTTTCAACTTGTAGGACTCACTTTCCCATATCTTGTAAGGCAGGTTTAGCAGACTTGAAATCCCTCAACTTTTGTTTATCTAGGAAAGTACCCTCTCCTTCATTTATGAAGGACAGTTTTAGATGACGTGATATTCTTGGTTGGCAATTTTCTTACTTTCAACCCTTTGAGTACATCATCCTACTCCCCTGTCTCTTATACACATCTAGATGTGTATAAGAGACAGGTCCTTAAGCTTTATCCATTTTGTAGCATATACCAGGATTTCATTTCCTTCTTTTAAAAGGTCAAATAATATTTCATTGAATGTATATACTACATTTTGGCTGTCCATTCATTCATTGAGGGACATTTAGGTTGCTTTTACCTCTCCTTTATTATTTAAAAAAATGCTGCAAGGAGCATGAGTGTGCTGATATCCCTTTTGAGATCCTGTTTTCAATTCTTGGGGATACATATCCTGAAGTGAAATTGCTGGATCATAAAGTAATTCTATTT
The DNA here is from genome assembly GCF_000951045.1 of Mandrillus leucophaeus. Taxonomy (NCBI): domain Eukaryota; kingdom Metazoa; phylum Chordata; class Mammalia; order Primates; family Cercopithecidae; genus Mandrillus; species Mandrillus leucophaeus. The sequence continues at coordinate 41,153 of NW_012110363.1, read as the reverse complement.
TTAATTTTTTGAGGAACTTTTCTACTATGTTCCATAGTGGGCTGCACCATTTTACATTCCTAGCAACAGTGCACAAAGGTTCCAATTTCTCAACATCCTTGTTGATATTTGTTAATTTCTGGTTTTTTTGTTTTTGTTTTTGTTTCAGTTTTTAATATAAAATAAATGCCATCCCAATGGACATAAGGTAATATCTAGTGGTTTTGATTTTTATTTCCCTGATATTTAATGATACTGACCATTTGACTATTGTCTTTGGAGAAATGTTTGTTCAAGTCCTTTGTTCATTTTTAATCAGGTTATTTTTTTTGTTCTCTTGTTTATTTGCAAGAGTTATTTATATACTGTGGATATTAACCTCTCATCAGATATATGGCTTGCAACTATTTTCTCCTATTACGTAAGTTCCCTTTTTAATCTGTTGATTGTTTCCTGTGCTGTGAAAAAGCTTTAAGTTTGATATACTCCTATTCGTCTATGTTTTTTTTGCTTTTGTTGCCTGTGCTTTAGGTCTTATATCCAAAGAATCATTGCTAAATTAAATGTCATGAAGCTCTCCTCCTATATTATATTAACTTTAGAGTTTCAGCTCTTACATTTAAGCCTTTAATCCATTCTGAGTGGATCTTTGTATATTGTATATTAAAGGGTCCAATTTCAGTATTTTACATTCAGTTTTCCAAGCACCATTTGTTGAAGATGCTATTCATACCCTATTTTGTAGCCTTGGCACCCTTATTGAAGTTCATTTGATCATATACATGTGGATTTATTTCTAGGCCTTATATTCTGTTCCATTAGTCTATATGTCTGTCTTTATTCCAGTATCATACATTTCGATTGGTGTAGCTTTGTGAAGTGCTTTGAAGTCAGGAAGTGTGAGGCCTCTAGCTTTGTTTTACTTTCTCAAGATTATTTTGACTATTCAGGGTCCTTTGACATTCCATATTTATTTTAGGTTAACTTGTACGAACTCTACAAAAAATGACATTGGAGATTTGGTAGGGATTGAATTGAATCTGTAGATTCCTTTTGGTGCTATGGACACTTTAACAATATTGTTTTCCACTTCATAAACATGAGATAGTTTTCCATTTATTTGTGACTTCTTTGATTTCCTTCAGTAATGTTTTGAAATTTTCAATGTATAAATATTTTACCTCCTTGATTAAGTTTATTCTTAAGTATTTTATTCTGTTTGATGATGTAAATGGTATTGTTTTTCTAATTTTCTTTTCAGATTGCTTATTGTTACTGGGTAGAAACACAACTAATATTTGCATATTGATTTTGTATTCTGCAACTTTGCTGAATTTGTTTATTAGTTTTTCCTGTGGAATCATTAGGGTTTTTCACATATAGGACTATGTTGTCTGCACAAGATAATTTTACTTTTTTTTTCTTTTTAGTTTGCATGCTTTTTTTTTCTTCTTCTTCTTTCTCTTATCTAATTGCTCAGGCTAGGACTTGCATTACTGTGTTAAATAGAAGTGGTAATAGTGGCTGGGCGTAGTGGCTCACGCCAATAATCCCAGCACTTTGGGAGGCCGAGGTGGGTGGATCACCTGAGGTCAGGAGTTCAAGACCAGCCTGGCCAACATGGTGAAACATTGTCTCTACAAAATTACAAAAACTAGCCGGGTATGATGGTGGATGCCTGTAATCCTAACCACTCAGGTGGCTGAGGAGGGAGAATCGCTTGAACCTGGGAGGCAGAGGTTGCAGTGAGCCGAGATCGTGCCATTGCACTCTAGTCTGGGTGACAGAGCAAGACTCCATCTTAAAAAAAAAAAAAAAAAGTGAGCATTCTTGTCTTGTTCCTGATCTTAGCATAAATGCTTTCGGTTTTTCACTGTTGTGTATTGTGTTAACTGTGGGATTTTTATATATGGCCTTTATTATGTTGAAATAATTTCCTTCTATTCCTAGTTTGTTTTGAGTTTTTACCATGAAAGCATGTTGAATTTTATTATATGCTTTTTCTGTATCTACTGAGATGATCATGTAATTTTTATTTTTTGTTCTGTTAATGTGGTGTATCACATTAATTT
>NW_012110363.1:7137-36427 GCF_000951045.1 Mandrillus leucophaeus | reverse complement strand
CCTGCCTCAGCCTCTTGAGTAGCTAGGATTACAGGCGCCTGCCACCACACCCAGCTAATTTTTTTTTATTTTTGGTAGAGACAGGGTTATGCCATGTTGGCCAGGCTGGTCTTGAACAGCTGACCTCAGGTGATCCACCTGCCTTGGCCTCCTGAAGTGCTGGGATTACAGGTGTGAACTACTGCACCCAGCCCTGAATTCTTTGTTAAGTAATGTATAGATCTGTTTCTTCAGGTCAGCACCTGGAGATTTGTTTTATTCCATTGATTCAGCCATGTTTTGTTTCTTCATATTCCTTCTTTTCTTTTTTTTTTCTTTCTTTTTTTTTTTTTTTTGGTGTGATTTGTGCAGTTGAAAAAAATCAACACCTCTCTAGTCTTTACAGACTGGATTTGTGCAGAGGAAGATCTTCACCAGTTGGCCTGGCTACAGATTCTGGGGGCCTCCTAAGCCTTTTCTGGAGATGAATCTTCACTGGGCTTATGTACGTGACTACCCAATTAGAGAGGTTTGCCAGTTTCTTTTTGAGGGTCTTGTAGTCTCTTGCTCTCTCAGGTATCTATCTGCAGTACTTCACATTCTCTGACACTGCAGTAAGTCACTGAGTTCTCTTTTGTTCTCAGCAACCCTCAAGCATCCAAAGTATGCTAGCTCCCCATCAGTATTCTGAGCCAAGTTAACACAGAAACTATCTCCACAGGCAGTCCCCTCAAAAGCTATAAAGTTGGATGTATATTCTACTCTTCTCTTTCCATCCCAGTGGAGAAGACGCAAGTTGTGTGTTTATTCCCATTTGCACTGTTGCTGGCTTGGGGGAGGGGCCACTGGGGATTAAATGCAATGTCTACGGTGACTGTTCTTGGTTTTGAGCTTGCCTGGTGTTCCATGACTTCTTAACTGGTTTTGCAGTTCTCTTGAAAGCTTTTTGGAACATATGTTCTTGTTAAATCAATGCCTTTGCGCAGCAAGATCTGGGGTTTCCCATTTTGCCATCTTGCTAATGTCACTCCGGACTTTTCTTAAGTAGTTGCAACATGTTTAGTTTCAATGGTTGTACACTTAAGTGATAACAGATAATTCAAAATCATCCAAATGTTTGAAAATCTGTTTCTCTCAAGTCAGTCATCAATAAGAAAATATGGCATTGCTTAAGAATAACAAACATAAAACTCTAGAATTATTTACTCATGCACTTCTATGCATACAATGTTTTCATAATTACGTAAATATTTTTATAATTATTGATTTTTACAGTCATATAGCATTAATTGTTATCTAATTATGCTTTTAAATTGCTGCTGTGAGTGGTCAGAGTTTTACAACTCTATTTTTGTAAAGAAGAAAAAACCAAGAACATTAAATGTTTTACACTTTTTAAATATGGTGTTAGACTTGAAGTAAAATTTATAAAAGCTTGAACATGTAAAAGGTAAATTATTCTGTATGTCTCACTTAACTCGTTCGAATTGAAGGTACAGTGTTGGTTTTCATAGCTTACCCTTTCTACCTTGATGTTGTGAAATGAATATTAAGTTTCATCCATATGCCCAGAGATAGACTTTTATTTAAAATTTTCACAGTAAGCAGATGCCTAGAAGGATTCTAGTCCCTTTTGTTATTTTCTCTTTTTTCAAGAGAATCTCCAATTTGGACTTTGCCAAAGGAAGAACATATAAAACATTTGCAGCTTCTTGCTGACTTCAGTGTTTAGTTTGAAGTATTTTCATTAAATGAAATTCTTTTGTGTTACAATTCCATTTGATATTACGAAAATTTGATTTGCAATAAAAATAGGATTGTTCCTTTATGAGAGAGGCCAGGTATAACTCTTTTTTGCAGTTCTGTACTCATCTTTATTCTTTTCTATGTAAGCAGTCACTATCTTTTCTTTTGTAATCGGGCATATGATATGCATTCTAACCCATGAAAAAAAGGCTGTCAGCAAGATTGTTTCTTTTGTTAGCATAGCTGTTTCTTTTCTTACTGCCGTTCTTAAGACTTATATGACAAGCCAGTTGAAATAAAATTTCCTATGTTTAGGAAATAAATTGTACCCGGAAGCACAGAACTTTGAGCAGTGGGGATAAAACGTATGGTACTGTTGTACAGGCATATTCCTACCAAAATGTAAGACATTTTTATATTAGCAATATGTCTCTCAAAATGCAATAAAATAAGCATTAGATTATAATCCAATTTCAAAGAGTTCTCAATATGTGTAGTAACTTGATTCCACCATGATTGATTATAATTCATTACTTTGTCACTAAATGACTTTGTAACTGGCTTGAAAAGAATAACCATTTGGAAATCCTGATAAATAATTTTTAAACTTTGTTACAGTTTATGTTAAACATAATGTTTGTAAAGAGAATGATATATTTAGTTGAGTTTTCTTGCTCTTTTTCCTTAACAAATTCTGTTTTATGCCTTTTTTTAACTGAGCTGTCCCTGAAGTTTCAGTTTTGTAGGCAATATCACATACTTATTTCCTTTAATATTTATAGTGATCACTGCATTTTTGAGTGTTGAGCATTGAAAGAATTCTAGAGAAAACTACAGTTTGTTCCAGAGCCTTTTCTTTTTTCTGTTCTTTTCAGTAAAATCCTTTTACATATCCAGAAAAAATATCAATTTGGCTTGGTTTAGTAGTCATTTTTGTTATTACGTCTAGCAAGATGGGTTTCAAACTGTGGTCTCTGGGACTTGTGTATGAGGGTTCAATGAGATGACTCAGCAAAGATCTTGAGTAGGTGGTTTTTTGTTGTTTTGGTTTTTTTCATGTGTCAGCCAACAGACACATGAAAAAATGCTCATCATCACTGGCCATCAGAGAAATGCAAATCAAAACCACAATGAGGTACCATCTCACACCAGTTAGAATGGCAATCACTAAAAAGTCAGGAAACAACAGGTGCTGGAGAGGATGTGGAGAAATAGGAACACTTTTACACTGTTGGTGGGATTGTAAACTAGTTCAACCATTATGGAAAACAGTATGGCGATTCCTCAAGGATCTAGAACTAGAAGTACCATATGACCCAGCCATCCCATTACTGGGTATATACCCAAAGGATTATAAATCATGCTGCTATAAAGACACATGCACACGTATGTTTATTGTGGCACTATTCACAATAGCAAAGACTTGGAATCAACCCAAATGTCCATCAGTGACAGACTGGATTAAGAAAATGTGGCACATATACACCATGGAATACTATGCAGCCGTAAAAAAGGATGAGTTTGTGTCCTTTGTAGAGACATGGATGCAGCTGGAAACCATCATTCTCAGCAAACTATTGCAAGAACAGAAAACCAAACACCGCATGTTCTCACTCATAGGTGGGCACTGAACAATGAGATCACTTGGACTCGGGAAGGGGAACATCACACACCAGGGCCTATCACGGGGAGGGGAGAGGGGAGAGGGATTGCATTGGGAGTTATACCTGATGTAAATGACGAGTTGATGGGTGCTGACGAGTTGATGGATGCAGCACACCAACATGGCACAAGTATACATATGTAACAAACCTGCACGTTATGCACATGTACCCTAGAACTTAAAGTATAATAAAAAATAAAAAAAAATCAAAAAAGAAAAAAGAAAAAAAAAAAAGAAAATCTCTGCTGTCATGGAACTTAGTCCAATTTAAGCAGGCAAATGAGATCAGTCTTCAACTATGTTCAGTACAAGTCCTTAGATGGCAAATTAATAGCACAATCTAAGTACCAAAAGGGCTAGTAACAAAAGAGGAGAGATTTATCTTCTCTATCAGAGATGGTAAACAAGAAAACTCAGAACTGGAGTCACACCGCAGCTGTGTTTTTTCAACCAATATAGTGGGGTTTTCCCCACAAATTAAATTATTTTCCAACACTTAGAAATTGAAAGATTTCAAATAAAAATAAACATATAAAATTTTGAGCTTCTCTTGAAAACCTCAGAATCTTCAGTATCCTGAAGCCTCCTTTCCCTGCTAGCAGCAATAGGCTGACAGTGACTGTCTGAGATATTTTCTGGCCTCCTCCACCATTTGGCCCCTTCATTTGTTTCTGCTTCTTGCTTTTACCCAAATGCATATGGGATGATGAGCCCTGCTCCATACTCATCTCTGGCACCATATCAGCTCCTGTTCCTTTTAAATGTTTCCTCTTACTTTCCTCTTGTGACTTGTTACCACTGTCTTATACATGGCCTCTGTTACTGTGCACCCAGCAGCAGGGTAGACCACTATAGCCTTACCCCCTATCCATCTCTCCCCAGTAAGGACAGTGTGCATACTTTTACCAGTATGTGTCATCCTATGAGGCAGGATGACAGTAAGTGAAGAAGCAGAGTCATTGCAAGATTGGGAGTGTAAAATAGATGCCATAAGTTACAGGCCTAATATCAGAGGACTAAGGCCAGTAAAGGAACTATGAGGAAGCATCTTTCATTTATTTTTTAGTGTGTGTATATATACACACACACACACACACACAGTATTTTTTCTATATATACATATTTGGCTTTTTGTTTCTTTTACATTTAAATTTTTATTTCAATAGGTTTTGGGGGAACAGGTGGTGTTTGATTACATGAATAAGTTATTTAGTGGTGATTTCTGAGATTTTGGTGCACCCATTACCCAAGCAGTGTATATAGTACTTATTGTATAGTCTTTTATCCCTCACTTCCCCATCTTTTCCCCCAAGTCCGCAAAGTTCATTTATCATTTTTATGCCTTTGTGTCCTCAGAGTTTAGCTCCCACATATGAATGAGAACATAGAATGTTTGGTTTTCCACTCCTGAGTTACTTCACTTAGAATAGTAGTCTCCAGTTCCATCCAGGTTGCTGTGAATGCCATTATTTCATTCCTCTTTATGGCTGAGTAGTATTCTATGGGTGTGTGTGTGTGTGTGTGTGTGTGTGTGTGTGTGTATCACATTTTCTTAATCTACTTGATGATTGGTGGGCATTTGGGCTGGTTCCATATTTTTGCAATTGTGAATTGTGCTGCCCTAAACATGCATATGCCAGTGTCTTTTTTGTGTAATGACTTCTTTTCCTCTGGGTAGATATCCAGAGGTGGGATTGCTGGATCAAATCGTAGATCTGCTTTTAGTTCTTTAAGGAATCTGCACACTGTTTTCCATAGTGGTTGTACTAGTTTACATTTTCACCAACAGTGTAAAAGTGGAACTATGAGGAAGTTTCTGAGAAATGGTAGGTGAGTAAAAACAGGAGGCCAAGGACCAAAGATGAATTAAAAAGAGGGGTGGAAGTGGCCAATAAGCACATGAAAAATTGCTCAATATCATTATACATCAGAGAAATTAAATTAAAACCACTGTAAGATATTGCTACATATCCACTAAGATGGCTACAATTTAAAAGATTGATAATACCAGTCAATGTGGATGTATCAGTCCATTCTCACACTGCTATAAAGATACTACCCATGACTGAGTAACTTACAAAGGAAAGAGGTTTAATTGACTCACAGTTCTACATGGCTGGGGAGGCCTCAGGAAACATAATCATGGCAGAAGGGGAAGAGGCATGCCTTACATGGCAGTAGGTGAGAGACAGCGAGTAAGAGCAGGGAAAATTGCCTTATAAAACCATCAGATCTCATGAGAACTCAGTCACTATCACAAGAACAGCATGGGGAAACTGCTCCCATGATCCCATCACCTCCCACCTGGTGCCTCCCTCGACATGTGAAGATTATGAGGATTACAATCTGAGATGAGATTTGGGTGGGGATACAAAGCCAAACCATATTAGTAGAGCAACTGCAATTCTCATATGTTGTTAGCAGAAATGTAAAATGATACAACTACTTTGGAAAAATAGTTTTGCATTTTCTTATAAAGTTAAATGTATACTTACCATAGGTATTTACCCTTGATCAGCGAAAACATGGGTCCACACACACACTTGTGTATGAATGTTCATAGCAGTTTTTTTCATAATAGCCAAAAACTGGAAACAATTCAAATGCCCATCCCAAGGTAAATGAAAAAGAAATTGTGGTTTTCCACTTAATAGAATACTCCTGTGCAATAACAATTACATGAATTTTTATACATAAAATAACATGCTTGATTCTCAAAAAATTATACTGAGCAAAAGAAATCAGTTATTGTGTAATTCACAAGTGTATGAAATTTAAGAGGCAGAACTAATTTATAGAAAGCAAATTGGTGATTTCTTGGGGCCAAAAGTGAGAGAAAACTGAAATGGGCATAAGAAAACATTTTGAGGTGTTGAACATATGCTATGATCATGATACTGATCATAGAAAATATTCTATGCTTATGATACTGATTACACAGGTGTATATAATTTTCAAGATTCATAGAACTGTATATTTAAAATATGTACAGATTATTGTATGTAAATTTCATGTAAATGAAATTGATTAAGTAAAAAAATACTTTTACAAAACAAGGCAGGCAATCCTAGGAGGGTGACACATAGACAACTGGGATAGATGAGCAGCAAAGGACATGAAATATTAAAAGGACATCAAAGTACTGACTTGGAGACCAAATGAATCCTTGGGACCCTTCCAGCTGCTGTAGATGACTTTTTTCCCCAGAGCTTCCCATATAGACAGCTGCCCTACCCAGTTTGCCTTAAAGGCACTCAGCATCTTCTCTTAGTTTATCAGTTACCTCAAGAACTTTGTATTTCTTCATTGCTTCCCATCACATAAAAAAAGCGAGGATCTGCTCATCCACTTGTTTTTGTAAATAAAGTTTTATTGAAACACAGCCACACTCCCTTGGTTCTGCATTATCTGTGACTACTTTCATACTACAATAACAGATTTGAGTATTTGCAACAGGACTGTGTAACCTGTAAAGCCTCAAATAATTAATATCTGGCCTTTGACAGAAAAATTAGCTTATTCTTCACATAAAGCCACACTTATCTCCCTGGCTCTCAAGCTCTCCCATTCTCTTGCCTACCTCTCTTACCCTTCTTCACATTGTATTTATTCTTCCTATTTAAATTTATTCCCCACTCCTGCCTTATTTGATTCTATATCTAATTACAAGGATTGCCTTCTTGCCTCTATCAGTCCTTGCTAATTCTTCTTTCATGTTGGTATTTAGTCTGTTCCCATAACTTAAAAGGACTTCCTTCTCTTTTGTCTTTCCAGTTCCTATACCTAACTGAATTTCTGTTTCTTCCTTAAAGTTATCTCTTTGCCCCTGCTCTATCTGAACAAATCTTGAATGAATTCATGTCTTGCAGTTAAGTTGTTGGTTACTCTCTAGTTGGGTTGCTTTTACCGACAGCTAGATCAGAAGCTGGTTGAGGGAATATTTCTTCTCTTTATGCCCCTATAGCTTCCTTTCCCACTCCTAGCTCCAATGTTTTGGGGCAGTGTGTCAAATGTCTTTAATCTGTCCATGTCTTTCCATCTCCCATCCCACAGTCCTAGGTCATTGTCTCCTGCTTGGACTATTGCAGTATTATCTTAATTGGCCTCTCTGCTCCATTCTTACCCTTCTCGTCTCTGTTCTCACAGCACTTAGTATGATATTTTTAAAAAGTAAATCATGTTTTCCTCTACTCCTTAAAATGCTTCCATGACTTCCCTTTGCACTTACAAGAATCTGACCCTTGCTTATCCTGCCATCTCCACCTTCTGCCTCTTCCCCTACTTGTTGTACTTTACCCAACCAAGCCCTTTCCTAGCCCACAGCCTTTGTGGTGGTGGCTCCTTTTCCCAAAATCCTCTTCCTCCAGCTGTTTCTATGGCTACTTATCCTTCACTGTCCTCAGACCTCTCTAAAGTCTGGTGCTTCTCCTGAAAAAGAAGTACCTTATATCAAGTAACCTTATTTTTCTCTTTCTAGGGGCCTGGCACACTTGAAAAGTTTTCTATGATTATGTATGATTTAATGGTTTATTGTATGTCTCATTATACCAGTTAATAACCACCATGAGGACAGAGATCTTTTCTATCTTATTTGCTAGTATATCCCCAGCACCTAGCATGGGATCTGACTCACTGAAGACAATAAGCTATTGTTGAATGAATGAACAAGTGAAAACATAGTAGGCAAATAATAAATAACCAGTATTTTCTCTTCTGTTTCCATGAAATTTTTTTAATCCTAATGGAGTTCTTTCTTTACCTAATTTTTGCAGGTACTTCTATTGTGACTGTAAAAGCTTTTGCTCCTGACTCAGTTCAGGACAGCCTGAAATATTCAATTTTTAGTGGAAATGAAGATGGCGTTCTTTCCCTGTGCTCTAAGTCAGGTAATCCTTCTCTACCCTATAATAGCTTTATTTTCTGCTCTGTTTGATGTTATTTCTGCAAAATTTGCAAAGTAGAAATTGTTAGAGCTAACTAATTTAAAAAGTAAGCAAGAAAGAATTTTTTAAGCTAGCCTATGAAAAATTGCAGGAAATCAAGGACTATTTGTTTATATTCACTAAGAATTATATTCTTAATATTTCCAAATTAGACAGTGTCTATCCTGTCCTTCAAACTTTTGAAGATAAATTAGCTTCCACTTACAATTTACCCATCTATTTGGGAAAATTGGAGATAGAGTAGTGAGATCATTGACACTGAGTCCGAATTCAAAATAAGAACATGTCTAGCTGTAAGGAATCTTCATCAGAGATTCTTGTAATTTGCTACTGAATATCAACAACACAACAAAATAAAGAACAGCTGCGAAGGTTTCTATACAGTGGTAAAGAAATTACTTCCAAATACAGCATGTAATAAATTTAGCTTCAGTAAGACCATTACTGTTTTAAATGAATACCAATTGATTATTTCAAACGTACTTTTTTTCACTAACGACTCTGTAGTAGATACACATCTACTGCTTTGTTGTCAAACTTCAAGAAGAATGTTTCTAATAATGTCTATGTTGCCATACAACCGCCTTATTTAATCTATACTGCACGCACCTGGGAAGAATTGAGAGAGGGAAATTCCTTAGGTAAATGTCCTGTCATCCAGGGTGGTGTTATGACTTTTTGGTCCACACAGCCTTTGGTCAGCAACCTTTCTGAGGTAGCCTGCTAGAAGTCTTCATCTCTTCATCCTGTTGTTGCATTAAAGGGTGGTGTAGAAAGCCTGTTCACAAAAGGGCCATTTGTAAACATCACCAAGTCTTAATTTTCTTGCAGTCCAGGTGTCTGAGGGTTATGGGAAAGCAGCCGAGATTACAATGCTTAGGAAGAAAGAAGGGTAACAGAGCTGGCGTATTTTCCCAGGCTATCCAGATCCTCTGCCACCACACTCCTAACGTGGCCCAGACCTGGTCTTATTTCTTCTACAGTCCATCATTAAAATGCAGATAAAATCTTCCTAGAGTTAGTCCAAAGAGGTCATTCACAGGAACATCTTTATTTTTTGATTAGATAACTTGTATACATTGAGTTTTAAAATTTTACTGTGAAATATCTGCCAGATGGTATGTTGAAATGTATAAGACTGTTTACTCCAGCCTGGGCAACAGAGTGGTGAGACTCCGTCTCAAGAAAAAAAAAAAAAAAAAAAAAAAGACTGTTTAATGGACAATAGTAAAATAAAAACCCATATACATGCCACCCATCTCTGGAAACAGACATTTCGGTAGTCCCCCCTTATCCTTAGTTTCTCTTTCTCCAGGCTCAGCTACCTGTGGTCAACCATGGCCCAAAAATATTAAATGGGAAGCTCTAGAAATAAACGATTCATACATTTTAAATTTCTCACTATGCTGAGTAGTGTGACGAAATCTCACATCATCCTACGCCATCCCACCCAGAAGTAAATCCCCTTTTTGTCCAGGGTCTCCACACTGTACATGCTCCCTGTCTATTAGTCAGTAGCTGTCTCAATTCTCAGTTCCACAGTCACATATTGCAGTACTTATATTCATGTCACTCTTATGGAACTTAGTAATGGCCCCAAAGCACAAGTGTAGTATTCTGGCAATTTGGATATGCCAAAGAGAAGTGGTAAAGTGTTTTTTGATTTTTTTTTTGGAAGTGAAAGATGAAAGTTCTCAATTTAATAAGAAAAGATAAAAGATTGTATGCTGAGGTTGCTAAGATCTACAGTAAGAATGAATATTCTGCTTGTGAACTTGTGAAGAAAGAAAAAAAAATTGTGCTAGTTTTGCTATGGCACCTCACAATGCAAAAGTCATGGCCACAGTGCATGGTAAATGCTTAGTTAAGAATGAAAAAGGCATTAAATTTGGGGGTGGAAGACCTGAATAGAAAAACGTGTTCAATTTGACAGTAACATGTTGCACCAGAAAGCATTGAGCCCTCTATGAAGGCTTCAGCAAGGAATCCCCAGAAATGAGTGACCCTAAGCCACTTACTGCAAGTAAGAGATGGTTACACAGATTCGGAAATAGGTTTGGACTGAAAAATACAAAAACTACTGGAGAGGCTGCATCTGCCAACAAAGAAGGTGCTGCCGCATTTCTGAAAATGTTGAATAAGGAGAAAGGAAACCATCTAAAGCCAATCTCTAATTGCCATAAAACTAAGTTTTTGCGGAAGAAGATGCCCAATAGAACCTACATGCATAAAAGTACAAAGGAAGCACCAGAGCATAAAACATGGACAGATGAACTCTGGTACTATGTGGCAACACTGCAGGACATACGATAAAATCAAGTGTCGCATACAAAGTGAAGAACCCACATAGTCTCTAAAACAAAAAATTATCTGCCCATGTTCTGGCAACATAATAAGAAAGCATGGGTGACACACATGTTCTGTTAATATTAGACAACACACCTGGCCATCCTGCTATAAAAATGAAAATGTTGAGGTTGTATTTTTACCTCCAAATAAAACCTCATTGCTTCAGCCCCTTGAGCAGGCATCATTTGGTTTGTCAGGGTCACACACCTGCCTGGTATTTGATCAGCCATTAATTGATGCAGACCATAATCTGGATGTAATGTAATGCTGGAAATCATTCACTGTTGCTGACGCAGTAACGTTCATCAAAGCTGCAATGCATGAATTAAAACCAGAAACTGTAATGCCTGCTGGAAGAACTTCTAGAGTGAAGTCATGAATGATTTTAATGGCTTCCTGGGGATTGATGGAAAAGTTAGGAAAATAATTCACACAGCAAGACAAGTTGGTGGAGAAGGGTTTGCCGACATGCTTGATGAAGAAGTAGAAGAACATATTGAAAGCCACTGAGAAGTGTTAATAAATGAGGAAGAACTTTTTGAGTCATGTACAGAGAAAGGGAAGACAAAGAAGAAACTAAAGCAGAACCAACAATGTAGACATTACTCAAATTTTCTCAAGTGTTTCAAATCACACAGATATGAAAAGACAAAATTATAGAATACAATCCTCAGATAAAGTGCAGCATTGAAGTCACCCATAGGATCATAGGATTATAACTTCTGTACCAACACTTTGATTAAAAACTGACAAGCCTTTTTTTTTTTTTTTTTTTTTTTCCTGAGATGGAGTCTTGCTCTGTTGCCTAGGCTGGAGTGCAGTGGCATGATCTTGATTCACTGCAACCTCCGCCTCCTGGGTTCAAGCGATTCTCCTGCCTCAGCTTCCCAAGTAGCTGGGACTACAGGCGTGCGCCAGCACCCAGATAATTTTTTGTAATTTTAGTGGAGACAGGATTTCAGTGTTAGCCGGATGATGTCCATCTCCTGTCCTCATGATCCACCCACTTCGGCCTCCCAAAGTTCTGGGATTACAGGCGTGAGCCACCACGCCTGGCCAAAAACTGACAAGCTTTTATTACAAGGATTTCCAAAAGGTTTTGGCAAAAGAAAAAAAAAAACAAAACCAACCAACCTGCAACTCTCAAGTACTCCTAACCATCAGCGTCATCTGTTCCTGACATCCAACCATCCAACCATCGACATCATTGTGGCTCGGTGATCCAGGACCACTTGAAGCAGATGATGATCCTCCTCCTGACGTACCATCAGAAGTTCAGTAGTAGCCTACTGCTATGTCACAGTCATTCACCTCAGTTTACCTTATCATGTGGGCATTTTGTCATCTCATATCATCACAAGAAGAAGGATGAATACAGTATGATATGATATTTTGCAAGAGAGACCACATTCACGTAACTTTTATTACGTGAATAAATTGTCCAATTTTATTATTAGTCATTGTTGTTCATCTCTTACTGTGCCTAACTTAGAAATTAAACTTCATTGTAGGTATGCATATATAGAAAAAAGCATAGTACATATAGGGTTTGGTACCATCCACAGTTTCAAACATTCACTGGGGGTCTTAGAATATATCCACCACAGGGAAGGGGGAACTACTCTACTAGAATTTTCAAATTTTCAAAAGTCTCTGTGTGCCCCTTCCTTTTTATATCTCTTTTTTCCTTTTTTTTTTTTTTTTTTTTTGTTTTTGTTTTTGTTGTTGTTCAGAAATGTATGTACATTGCGGAATATCTAAACTGAGCCAATTAACATACACATCACTTCATGTCTCTCTTTTTTGGTCCCAGAGATATTTAGTAACTTGAATTTGTATTGATCACTGGCTTTTTTTTTTTTCTCATAAAGAAAGACAGATTCTCACTATGTTGCCCAAGCTGGCCTCAAACTCCTGAACTCAAGCAATCTCCTTGCCTTGGCCTCCTGAAGTTCTGGGATTACAGGCATGAGCCACTGCACCCAACTGATCACTGACATTTTTGGTTATAATTTTTCCACTGCATTTGAATTTCTAAACAATATATCATTTACTTTTACCTTGACTTAAGTATGATAATAGAATCATGATATGTACTCTTCTATGACTTTATTCCTTTGCTCGACATTTTTACTATGACTTACAGTGCATAAACCATTACATGTTAAAGAGAAATAGCAAAGAATGAAATGTACAGGCTTGCGTGTTTCTTGTTAGATTTCCCCTAAGTATATTATACTTTTTCTCGCTATGGTAAATGAAAAAACATTGCTTTTCCTGACAGTGCTGGTGTATGTATTTGAAACTGGTGTATGTCTTTTGATTTTTTTGTCTGGCAAATTTGCAAACTAGAGATTGACATTTTTCTGTATATTTGACACATAAAATCATATCTGAAAATGACCACTTTCCTGTCTGAAGTTATATAGTTATTTCTCTTATTTCAGTGGCTAGCCTAGTTATTTTAATGTATATGAAGTCCGACATTAATCAATATTCTCTTCCTGAGTAATACAAGAGATTTGCAATTATTGATCTCCAAGTGCTCCTGTTTCAGTTTACATGCTTTTGTGACCACAATTTTGATTCTTTCAAATTAGGCATTAGTAGTATTTTTCAGTTGATTTAGCTGCATCCTTGCTGATGTCTCTGCTAACCATTCTTTCTTACATCTCAGCCTTTCTTCTATTATTATTATTACTTTTTTTTTCTGCTTGAACTATCTCCTTTAGTGATGGTTTATATAGTAAGCTCTCTCAGATTTAGGTAGTCAAAAAATGTAGTTATTTAATCCATGCTTTTAAAATACTTTTGCTCATCTTGTAATTCTAGATTCACAGTTATTTTCTCTCATCATAGTAAGATATTATTCTACTGGCTTCTGGCGTCCCATTGTTGCATTAAGAAGCCAGCTGTTGATCTAAACGCCATTCATTTGTATCTTTCCTTGGAACTCCAATTAGACAAATGTTGGGTTATGTGATCTCTCCTACATCTCTTTTTTATATTTTTCATCTTTCTCTTCATTCTGGGGAATTGTATTTTTCATTTCCAAAAGTTCTGTTGAGTTCTTTTTCAACTCTTCTTTGCTTTTGAAAAATAGCCTCTTGTTCCTTGCTCTTATTGCCAAGGGTTTTTAATGTATTTAAACATATATAGTAATTCTGTGTCCAACAATTCCTGCATCTGAAGTCTTTGATTGTTTGGTTCTGTTGTCTATGGGTTGCTTTCTGTCATTTATGGTGCCTTGTTTCTCTACTTTTTTAGTGCTTGTAGACTATGAGCTACTCATTATCCTTGAAAGCTCTTTGACGATTCTTTGAAGCCTTGGTTGAATTTATGCCCGTAAAAGAGGATTTGCTTCCTTTTCTGCAATTCACCTGGAGAATCATCAGGGAGAAGCTAGTTTAAATTTAATTTCTAAGAGTTTTAAATATGTATAACTATGATAGTGTAGCTACCATAAATCCAGGCTTAAACTAATACATAAGGTTTTTTTCTCCCTTTCAATCAACACCAAGGTTAAAAAAAGGAGTCAAGTTTCTGGTGGATTTTTGGCCAATACCTTTTGGAAGAACATTGTAATTAGAAGTTGTAATCTCTTTCTTTTTAACTCATCACTGTTGCTGCAGATTGTAATCCTTCTGTGATCATATGGGTGACTTTGATGATGCATCCATCTGAGGATTGTATTCATGATTTTGTTCTTTAATATCTACACAATTTGAAACACTTCGGCAAATTTCAGTTATGTTCACATTGCTAATTCTGCTTCAGTTTCAGTTTTGTTTCTTTTTTTTTTTTTTTCAATAATGGCCACTGATTTGGAATATTTGTAGCCTTTAGGTGTCCAGCTTTATGCTGGTTTTCCCTATTAGCCTCTTCACCTTTTGTGAGTTCTCACCTTATTTTCCACACTCCATGCAACTATCAGAAATGAATAGTAAGATAGAAGGTCGTGGTAGAAATCTTTGGAACAAAACTGAGCTGTAATTACTTGCTAACCTCTCAGGATCCCTGTCTTCATTTCTGTTTTGTCCTCTGTGGAATTCTTACAACTGTACCAACTCAATAATACGTTGTAATACATACACATACATATCTATGCAAATATGTGTATTATATATATATAATTTATCATGCATTTTAGTTGTTTTTATCATGAAGCTCGGTTAAGTGTATAGTTTACCATACTGCTGTCAAGAAAGCTTTTTTAAAACTTTAATTATGATATTAAATGCATCTTTTGTGCTACCTTTGACAAATTACCATTAAAATTGTATCTAATTGTATAGATTTTCTGAATGTATGTATTTTAAACATACACCACTTAAAATGTGAGACTAATACGTATAACAAATCAATAATATTTGTCTTTAAGATTATAGTAACAAGAATAAAAGTGTGAGAAAACCATTTTATTAGTAATTAGTTTAATAAGTTGTCATTAGACAGATCTCTGATGAGAACTGTGTTTTCTGTCAATTTGTGCCAGTTTACCCTCTGTTCCATAGTCACAAACCAAATTGACTCTGTATTTAAACTTCATGCCACTTTAGCGTAAAAACATGTATTTCTCACTGTCTAAACCAGCAGCAATTTTAGAGCTTGACTAAGGTTTTGTATGTAAATAACAGATGGCAGCATTCGTTTTAGTATTATTAGAGTGGCGCAAAACAAAACTGATCAAACTTTCAATGTTTCAAAGACATTGTTTAAGTAGGAGAGGGTTTGAAAGTTACTGAATAACGTAAATATCACATTCTGCTTTGATTTGCACAAATGCATGTACACAGTATATAATTGATGGAAATAACCTGATTATGTTATCAAGCATGTAACATTTGATGAATCTTAATCTCATTTGGATGTGTATTTCATAACTTTGCCAAAAGCTATACAATGTATGTATTTTTTTAGAAGAAAAATGTTACTACAATTTTTTTCTCAAGTTATTACATAAGTGGCACATCAACATATAAGCAAGGACATGAATTTAGCATTTGTGAGGCTTCTTACTCTAAGGAAGGTGTTAGTTTCCGCTTATACCATTAGACAGAGCCCAGTAGTACTTTCATCTCACTGATGACAGTACATGCTTGATGCCTTTGTGAAAACTACACATGTATTATCCAAGGAAAAATGTGGATCTAGTAGGTGAGCCAGCCTTGAATCATCCCACAGACTGGTTATTGTCTTTTCTACTTGCATGACTTTCACAGCATATGCCAGTTATTACCCCAAAAATAAAAACCATGCAAGGAAAGCATTAGAACCGTCGACTCATTCCAAGTGCAAAATTCCAATTATCAAAGCCTAAACACAAGCCTTTTATTAAAAACCTACTTTGATCTGCACTATAATTGGCACACTTTCTCCTCAGTGACATGGGCAATTTAGTGTTGCATTTCTATTCCATTTTTCCTTTACAAACAGTAACAGAACATGATAGCCAGGCAAGTGCTCTGTTTGGTGGAGACGAGAGATCTGGGTGAGAGCTGTGGACCCACCTCAGACTCGGGCTCCAGTAACATTTTGGAGTGTGGGAATCAGCCTTTGTTTCAGGGAGGTTTCTGAAGCCCACCTACTTTCATCACCAGCATATCAAAGGCATCTTAATTATTCTCCAGCTGCCCAAAGTTAGAGCTACTCTAAATTTTCTGCCAGGGGTGTTGGTCACGACAGACTGTGGTTTGTGAAGTAATTTGGTTCTATTACTAAACTGGTAACTAAATTTGATGTCAAAAAAATGATACTGAGTATACGAAATTTTATATTTGGTAGTATAGTGAGTTAATATATAATATAGTGGGGTTTTTCCTAACAGAATATAGACTACAAAATCTCCCCCAAAGCACCCAATAACAAAGATAGAATATCTGAACAGGATATGCCTCCCACTAGAATTCAAGTAGGTACCAGATGACCTAAAGCTTCTTGGACTAGGTTATCTGGGGAAGCTGATTCAGATAGAGCAATAAAAACTGCAGCTCCCAGGCCATAGTTCTGGAAACAGTACAGATTCTTCTACTAGAGGATCGAACTTCTAGTAGTTTATGGCTGTTAAATGTTCTCTTTCTAAATTCAGAGTTCACAGAGATATTAAATCCTTATGTGATGATGAGGGTTAGACAAACATGGGTAGTACATCATGGACTCTACCTGTTACTACAAAGAGACATTCCAAATATGCATTATGTCACTTGCTCCTCACAGCCACTGTGCGAAGTCATTGTTAACATCCCATTTTACAGAAAAGGAGACTCAGCTTTAGGTCAACCGCATAACTTATCCAGGTCACAAAGTTAGGAGGTGGTGGAGCCAGGTAATTGACCTAAATTAAATTTCTAGGCCTGGGATTTATGCCTGGTTTCAGGTTTCTCTAACTCCAAATTACTGTTCATTCAGCAACTGTCTATCTGATGGACTTGCTGACAGTGAAAGCCAAGTAAATAAAAATAATACATTGAGTCGGAAATTTTGTTGTAAAGTCGAGGAAAAAAACAGTAAAAACTAGACATGGAAATTATGTTAAAGGACTAAGTTTCTTAATTTGCCAGGGGTGGGGGAAACTAGAGCATGGCATCACCCTCAAAAATCTGCTTCCCTAACCTGGATCTGCCTTTTATATGAGGGCATAAAAGTATTACTGTGTGCCTTCGGGAGGCCAGACCCTGAGCTAGACATTGGAGAGATGATGGTGCATAAGAGATGGTGTATGGAGCTTATAAACAAGAGGAGTAATAGGACAAAGACAGGTGAAGGTGAACAAAGTGATGATGCAGCTGCCGGAAAATGCAGAGGCTTTGTAAGAGACTTTTGGGAGGCTAATGGTACAGGGATGGTGATGTGGAAAAATCCCTGAGGAAGGATAGCTGTGGGAGCCATTCCAGGCTGATGGAATTGTATGCATGATGACTCTTTAATAAGTATTCAAGGAGCAGATGCAGATTATGGTCATGGAAGGGTTTCATGCAGAACAATAACAGTGTCTTTTTTTATTAAATTCAGAATGAAAACTGGATTGGGGAGAGACCAGTTTTGTGGCTAATGCAGGGGACAAGGTGGGAAGTGCTGGTGGCTTGAAGGAGGGCAGCAGTAGTGAGACTGGAGTGAAGATATATTTGCAAGACAGACTTACCAGACATGGCTGGGGGGAAATATGGAGAGAGATAGCTCCCAGGTCTTGGTATTTCCTGGTTTCTTTCCCTCTACATATTTGAACCTGCAAACATCTGCAAGATCCCAAATCTTTTCACAATGACCCTGGTTGGTGGGGAAAGGAGGCCTGCCAATGGGAAGTTTTTGCGGGACAGGTGAGCTGTGAGCACATGAGGCAAAGATGCTTTGGGTCATTTTAAGAATAACTACGACCAGGTGCTATGGCTCACGCCTATAATCTCAGCACTTTCAGAGGCCAAGGCAGGTGAATCACAAGGTCAGGAGTTTGAGACCAGACTGGCCAACATGGTGAAACCCTGTTTCCACTGGAAATACAAAAAATTAGCTGGGCGTGGTGGCAGGTGCCTGTAACTCCAACTATTCGGGAGG
Organism: Mandrillus leucophaeus; assembly: GCF_000951045.1. Lineage (NCBI taxonomy): Eukaryota > Metazoa > Chordata > Mammalia > Primates > Cercopithecidae > Mandrillus > Mandrillus leucophaeus. The sequence continues at coordinate 18,196 of NW_012110363.1, read as the reverse complement.
CTGAGGCAGGAGAATCACTTGAACCCGGGAGGCGGAGGTTGCAGTGAGCCGCGATCTTGCCACTGCACTCCAGCCTGGGCGACAGTGAGAGACTGTCTCAAAAATAAATAAATAAATAAAATAAAAATAAAAGAATAACTACAACATCATTTTCTTTTTTTTTCCTCCTTGGTAATAAAAATAGGACAACTCACTGTGAAAGAACCCAAGTTTCTTGATTTTGAAGTCAGAAATGAGGTACAACTCATCGTTTTAGCTGAAAGTAGCGGGCATAGAGCCTATTGCAAAGTAGCAGTCTTGATACAGGATGAGAATGATAATTCACCACGCTTTGAACAAAGTGTTTACCAAGCATCAGTGTCTGAAGGCGAATTCTACAATGCTCATGTCATACAGGTAACAGAAACGTATTTGTGTGTGTGTGTGAGAGAGAGAGAGAATGAGAGAGAGAGAGAATTATTACAAATCAATGCACATCAAAATTTCTAAGCCCTGTAGTCCAACAGTCTTTCCAAGTCATGTACATTTTATAGATGGGGTGAAACCTTAGGTTAAAGAAAATCTGATATTCTTGCACTGTCTCTTCCTCTTTATTTATTCAGTGCTCAGTTACTGACATCTGCTTTCTCTGGGAGCACTGTTGAGCACTAGAAATATGCATTTATTAATACAATAGAAGTATGCATTTAGTGTAATGAGTGAAGAGAGGAGACACAGCCTCCTCCTGGAGGAAAAGTGTAATATTTCACAGAATAATGATATTTACACTGAATCTTCAAGGGTGAACAGGCATGTGGATGGATCTGCTTTCAGGACTAGCCCCATCTCAGGAAAAGGTCTCAAGTCCTGGAGAAGCATCCATTCACAGGGCAGTTTTGTTCATGCTGTAAAACCCACCCATCCTTGATACTTTCTCCACCTGCGTCAGGACAAGTGTTTGTTTCAGCTTTCCCTTCACACTGCACCCCAGCCTGGGCAATAAGATCAAAACTCAGTCTCAAAAAAAAAAAAAAAAGCCTTTCTTTTACTTCAATTCCAGTTTCTGATGCACATATCCCTGCTGTTGGTAAAAACAAGACCAATAGTGTCTCAGCTGCCTCGGAGTTTTGCAGTCATGAAACTGGGCATTAGGAGCTCTCCAACCTCCTATGACTGCAAAGGAAATCAGTGTAAATCCAACTTCCAGGCAAAGTTAACCACAGCGATGGCCATTCCTTTTGGCCTCTGGAATGTCATGGCTGTGGTCAGCACTTCATGCTTATTACACCGCTTTTTCTTTGGGCTAGGTGGGGTAAGGCGTTTCATGGCATGCTAGCGAATTTTCTGGACAAAACCTGCAACAGCTCTTTACTGTGCAGTAAAGAGCTCATTATATAAAAAGACCCCACAGTGGCTCACAACTGTAATCCCAGCACTTTGGGAGACCGGGGCAGGTGGATCACCTAAGGTCAGGAGTTCGAGACCAGTCTGACCAACATGGTGAAACGCCATCTCTACTAAAAATACAAAAACTAGCCTGGTGTGGTGGCGGGCACCTGTAGTCCCAGCTACTTGGGAGGCTGAGGCAGGAGAATTGCTTGCACCTGGGAGGCAGAGGTTGCAGTGAGCTGAGATCGCACCAGTGCACCCCAGCCTGGGCAATAAGAGCAAAACTCAGTCTCAAAAAAAAAAAAAAAGCTTTCTTTTACTTCAATTCCAGTTTCTGATGCACATATCCCTGCTGTTGGTGAAAACAAGACCAATAGAGTCTCAGCTGCCTTGGAGTTTTAGCTCTGTACCCCTACACCCCATCCAGGACATCTGGGATCCCCTAGGCTATGACTGCAGATGTATTTTGTATTATAGCAGCCTGATTGCTCTAGTCACCAGCCTGTTCCAGATGTGCTGTGTCTTTACCCTGGTTTCAGCCATGACTGAGATGTTTCAGAAGAAAGTGAGGACATTCACTTTTCCAGTCTTTATCATCCCTGCCCAGTGAGGCTGATCAGTGGGGATGGCAGATGCCTCCAATGCCACCTTGTCACAAGAGGATCCCCACACTGGGGCGCTGCAGCGTTTCACTTCTCTGTCCCACATGCTAGCTGGGATGGAGCTAAATTGTTCAGTGTGAAATAAGTGAAGGCAAAGACCCATATAAAGCCCAGGTACACTGAATGAGAGAGAGCCTGACCCATCAGCGCTTCAAACTATGGAAGACTTGTAGAAGGCCAAGTCAGGGACAGATAGAATGAACTTTGTTCTTTCCATTTTTCAATCATTGAGTTCCCAGGAAGCTAGCACTACCATTCTGCTGTGTCCTGTTCAGAAAATTAGAAATGGAGGAGGCTCTGGAGCTCATACCAATTGTGGTGGTTGCTTCTGGGGTTTTGCCCCCACACTACTCAATGCCCTCCTTTGGTTACAGCCCCACAAACTTCCTTTGAGGGTCTGACCCTCTGTCAACGCAGTCCTGGTGGGGTTGTCATCAAGATATTGACCTGCCTCCCACTCCCACCCTGCCAAAGGTGTTGTGAACTGCCTCGCCTCTCTCGGTCACACAGACGTTCTCTCCCTGAAATTTGCATCTTGGGTGAAGGGACACCATTGCATAAAATTATACCTCAAAAACTTGTACCATGTCTACTGAGAGCTATTTGGAAATTCTTTGGATGAAGAATTTCTCCGTCACTCAGTTTATCATAAAGTTATATGTAAGCTTCAGTTGTTTGTTGGTATTTCATTTAATCATCGATTTTAAAATATGTTTGACAAGTTGTGATTCTTTCTTAATGCATGTCTCTGAAAAACAGACTGAACCCATACTGCAGAATAAAGCTTGTCTAATGAAACAGTCGGTTCCTCACAGGTTTTTGCTACCGACCTGGACAGTGGTTTGAATGGCCTGATTGAGTATTCTATTCTCTCTGGCAACCAAGAAGCAGCATTCCAGATTGATGCGCTAAGTGGTGTGATAACAACAAAAGGGATTCTAGATTACGAGCACACCAGCTCCTACAGGTTGGTCCAGGGTTCAGATCCATTGGCTCCATTTATTCTGCCTGCTTGCTGACAACATTGCTGTTTTGTCCCTAACTTCCTGTTATGTAAGCTTAGTTGTAAATGTGTTATCCCTTTGATCCAACTTGTTGATATTCTCTTTGATCCACTCTTTTTGATATTAAGAATAGTCTTAGCAATTATTTGTATTTGGGAAAAGTGATTAAAATAGCAAAACTTTAAGGTCCCTTCTAGTTCTAAGATTTTATGAATTTGTGATGCTATTAGGCACTAAATGGGGGACACTAAAAAGATAATGTTTGTGAAATGCCTAATGAACTAGAGAACCCTCTGCAGGTGTCTGTTATTGTTTTTGAAAAATGGTGAAGACTGAGGGATACTTTGCTTTTTGATTTTTTATTCTTGCATGTGAAAGTACAACACTGTCTTCAAGGTCTTGTTGCAGTTCTTTGATCTGATAGAAATGATCTTATTAAAAGCATACATTTAACATTAAAACTCTGTGCCCCTAGAGTCTAAGATATGCCAGCCTTGTACAGAATTCAGCAAAGGAAACAATAACATTGCTTTAGTTTTCTTGGTGTTCAAAAAAATCAGTGCTACAAAAGACTAGACTTATACAGAGAGAGAGTGATGGCATCACAATTTGTGGAAGCAAAAGGCTTTTTTCTTTTCTTTTCTTTTCTGAGACGGAGTCTTACTCTGTCACCCAGGCTGGAGCGTAGTGACACAATCTCAGTTCACTGCAGCCTCCGTCTCCTGGGTTCAAGTAATTCTCCTGCCTCAGCCTCCCAAGTAGCTGGGATTACAGCCGCCTGCCACCATGCACAGTTCATTTTTGATTTTTAGTAGAGATGGGGTTCCACCATGTTGGCCAGGCTGGTCTCAAACTCCTGACCTCAAGTGATCTACCCATCTTGGCCTCCCAAAGTGCTGTTGTTACAGGTATGAGCCACTGCACCCGGCCATCAAAAGACTCTTAAGAATTCTAAAATATCCACGAGTGGGGACTGCTTAAAGATTTAGCAGAACCCTGGAATAGAATACCATGAAGCTGATTTTACAAAAGAAAGAGGCATAACTCTGTGTGCCAATGAGGATGGAGCTCTAGGATATGTGACTAAGTGAAGGCAGTAACGAGACCCATTACAGTGCTTATCCAGCATGCCTGTTTGAGTAAAAGCACACCCGCATATTTGGAATGCTTCTGGAAGAAAATATAAGAAACTGTTCATTTTATTTGTCTCTGGAGAAGCAGTCAGGCAGCCTGTGGTCCAAGAGAAGCTTAGCTCTCTTACTGAACATTTTAGTATGCTTTAGATAGATGTTGCATTTTTGTGTTTTTCCAAAAGGCCTTGCCCATGCTGTATTCTCTTTAATCCTCGCAAGCACCTCATGAGGATGTTAAGGTGGGCATTTTCTTATTTGCTGATAAGACAACAGAAATACAGTGGCTTGCTCAGGGTCATAGGATAATTTGAGGATCAAACTTGAACTTGCACTTAAGTATTCTGCTTCTAAGTCACCCTCTTTCCACTGTAGAGCTGCAGAGCAGACGTCCTATTTAAGGAAAACACAGGTACAGTATACCAAAGACAGTGAGTGTCAGTATGCTTCTATGCCAGACTACTGTTATGTTTTATGAAAAAATTATAATGTGTGCATGTGGTTGAGCAATGAGGGCTGGTTAAACTGCAATATCTTACTGGATATATTGGATTAATTACCCTCTGGAAAACCTCCCAACACTAAAAATTTAAATGTTTAGCTTTTTGTTAACTGTTTAGTTTTTTAATATACTTCAAAAGTATTTTAAAAGTTTAAGACTTTATCCTGTATTAACTATTATAAATTTTAAAATAATATTTTAGCATAATAGTTATTGGTACTTGTTGTTTAAATATATTAAAACCTATTCCCTGCTACGTTGTTTCTATAGTAATTGTTTAAGCATGAAACTTTTTCTCCTTTTCCATGGATGACTGCAGATAAATCTCAATCTAGCTGAGTGATTACAAATTCAGGAATTATTAAAGGTCTGCTGTGTTCTAGGAAGTAAGCATTTTCCGATGTCAAGGACTTTCCGTTACAGTGTTCTTACTCAATGGAACCTAATTAACAATTAAATCTAATTTCTTTCAACTTTTTCCTATTTGCGTCATGGTTTCTATGTTTACAACATTAAATTGGTCCCAGTATTAAAAAGTGACTCTCTCCCATCCCCATGAAGAATTTAATTCTAGGCTTGAAGAAGCAAGAACAGAGAGAAGTTGAACCCCTACACATTGTCACAGAGAGATACATACAGGTGACCCCCACCCGCCACCCAACCCCCTACACACGCTCTTTCTCTCTCCAGCATCACCAAGGCAAGGAATTATTTTAAACCTCTTGCCTCCCTGGGCTCTCCCCACACCCACTCACAACTCCTGGTGTGGTGTGGCTTCTATCCTTTAGTGCTTTTCTTGATATTTAAGGCAATAAGAAATAAAGGAGGATTTTCCCTAGTCTGCTACACCTTTAGTGAGTATTTTGGAAACAGTCTCATTTAGCTTTCAGCTTTTTACTTATGAAGTATTGCTATTTTGTCTGATTGAGGAAAGTATCCCAATTTCAGCCCTTTGTTTTAAAATATAAAACATTTCCTCAAAAAAAAAAAAAAAAAATAGAGCTACCATACAATCCAGCATTCCTGATCCTAGGTATATACTCACCAAAAAGAAATCACTATATTGACAATTTATTGCAGTAATATTCACAATAGCCAATATTTGGAAGCAACCTAAGTTTCCATTTATCCAGGTGAATGGATAAAGAGAATGGGATACGTATACACAACGGAGTATTATTTAGCCATTAAAAAAGAAGAATGAGATCCAGTCATTTGCAACAACATGGATGGAACTAGAAGTCATTATGTTAAGTGAAATACAAACATCACATATTCTCACTTATTTGTGGAAGCTAAAAATTACAACAAATGAACTCAAGCAGATAGGGAGTAGAAGGATGGTTACCAGAAGCTGGGAAGGGTCAGGGAGGATTGAGGGGAAGTGGGGATGACTAAAGGGTACAAAATATAGTTGGAATGAATGAATAAGACCCAGTATTTGCTGGTACAAAAAGGTAACTACAGTCAAAAATTTAATTATACATTTAAAAATAACAAAAAGAGTATAACTAAAATAACTAAAAGATTTGGATTGTTTCTAACACAAAGGATAAATGCTTGAGGTGATGGATACCCCTTCTTACTCTGATGTAATTATTACACATTGCAAGCCTGTATCAAAATATCTCATGTAACCCAAAAATGTATATACCTACTATGTACCCACAAAAACTAAAAATTGAAAAAGAAAAGATTTCCTATTATATCCTTCAATTTCCAAGACTTGGGCAATTTAACCTTTAATTAGTGATGCATTTTTAAAAAATAATAGTAATAAAACACAAAATGGAAAAAGGGAGATAGTGTTAGTCATGATTCTACTAAATATGAATGTATTAAATAATTTTTAGTTTTCATATTAAGCCACACAGAAGAAAATTCAGTGGAAAATTTGATGACAAATTATAAAATAGGCATTAATTTCTGTCTGATGTTTATGAATATATAAAAAGCTATTTATCAAGCACAAAGCTGGGGACACAAAGACAAATGTAACAGCCCTTGTTCTCAAGGAGCTTGAAAATCGAGTCCTGGCCGGGTACAGTGGCTCACGCCTGTAATCCCAGCACTTTGGGAGGCTGAGGCGGGTGTATCACCTGAGGTCAGGTGTTTGAGACCAACCTGGCCAACATGGCAAAACCCCGCCTCTACTAAAAGTTCAAAAATTAGCCGGGCAAGGTGGCGGGCGCCTGTAATCCCAGCTACCTGGGAGGCTGAGGCAGGAGAATCACTTGAACCCATAAGGTGGAGATTGCAGTGAGCCGAGATCCCACCACTGCACTCCAGCCTGGGCAACAAGAGTGAGACTTCGTCTCGAAAAAAGAATACAAGAAAAAGAAAATCAAGTCCTAGTAAAATATATTGCAGAAGGCACATTAATAATCACAATAGTTGCCATTTATGGAACTCCTGCTTCACATTCATTATCTAAGTGAATTCTCGTAATGGACATGATTTATAAAATAAAGAAATGGGAACTCAGAGAGGTAAAGTGGTTTGGCCAAGAATCCGAAGCTAGTACATGGTAGAACATGATTCTAGCCGATGTGAATGATTGCAGGGCTTATTTTATGATGTGAATGAATCTTAAAAGTATATGCATGTACATTTACAAAATAAGTAAATATTCAAGGCAAGCAGTTATTTTCAGGAACAATGCTAAACTCAGTGTATTCTCCATTGAATGCTCATTATGACTGTGGGAGAAAGCAATTTTACAGGCAACGTAGGAAATGGAATGAGATGTTAATTAAAATACACAATTCATGAAAAGCAAAGCTGGGATTGGAATCCCAGTCTATTGATGCCCTGAGAAAAAGGGAATAAAAAGGATTTGGGGCCAAAGGCACAAAGAAAGACACGGGTATGTGAAAGTGTTTTACATGTTTGGAAGTAGCAAGTAGTACAGCACACCAAAGAAGTAACTAAGTGTAGGGTAATAAAAGAGGCAGTAGGCAAGTTTTGAAAGACTTTCAGTGTCTCGTAATGGAAACTATACAGTATTCTGTGAACTATATACAACTATAAGCAGTTGAACGAATGTTCGTATCTTTATTTCTAAAGACACCTCGTAATGGATGCACTGCAAGAGAAAGAGAACTAGCTTAGGCCAACAAGCTGAGCTAGACTGCAGCAATGAAAAGTCTGTTACATGGATGGTGTAGTGGGGACAGAAGGAAGGTACTTACTAAAATGTTGATTTGAATATGGAATCCATAGGAACTTGACCACCAATTGAATTTATTGAGCAAGAAAAGAGATAGAATGGTTCTGAAATTTCTGCTTAGGAAAGGAAGGGAGAAGAATAGATGGAGATTATGATTTTTTATTCTGGGTATTTGAGGTAGAAGGACCAATACAAGGACAAAAGTGAAGATACCCTTTAGGCAATTGAAAATAATAATCTGTAGCTCAGGGTAGGGATCTTCACTCAAGATGTAGATTTGAGATTCATCCAGGGAAAATGTGTAAAATGAATTACCTAGGGAGAATATGTAAAACGAGAATTGAGGAGTGGTGACTTATCACCACCTCAGGATTCAGCAGATAAATAGGAACTGCAAAATATATTTAGGGTATAGAAAGATCTAGAAAAAGATAATGTCATGGAGACCAAGGGGAGAGGTTGGGTTGAATGAAAGGAGAAGACTTCAAAATATGTTCGCATTAGAATCTCTTAAAGAACAGTCATCTCTCAGTATCCATGGGGTATTGGTTGTGGGACTCTCCACTGCATCCCTCCCACTCCCCCATACAAAAATCCATGGATGCTCACATTTCTTGTATAAAATGGCATAGTATTTGCATATTACTTATGCAATTCTCTCATAGAGTTTATTTATTTTTATTTTTTTAATTTCAAATTTTATTTTAGATACAGGAGACACGTGTGCAGGTTTGTTACATAGGTGTATTGCACCATGTAGTGAGCACAGTATTCAATAGGTAGTTTTTCAACCCATGCCCCCTCCTTCCCTCCCCTCAGCAGTTCACAGTGTCCACTATTCCCGTGTTTATGTCCATGTTTGCTCAATGTTTAGCTCCCATTTGTAAGTGAGAACATGAGCTATTTTGGGTTTTTGCTTTTGTGTTAATTTGTTTAGGATTATAGCCTCCAGCTCTATCCATGTTTCTGCAAAAGACATGATTTCATTCTTTTTTATAGCTGCATAGTTCACATTTTCCTTATTCAATCCACCATTAACAGGCACCTAGGTTGAGTCCATCTTTTTTGCTATTGTGAATAGCATGGTGATGAACATATAAATGCATGTATCTTTTTGCTACAATGATCTACCTTCCTCTGGGAATATACCCAGCAGTAGGATTGCTGGGTCCAATGGTACTTTGTAGTAAGTTCTTGGAGAAATCGCCAAACTGCTTTCCAAAGTGACTGAACTATTTTACATTCCCAACAATGTGTTAATGTTCCCTTTTCTTCACAACCTCACCAGCATCTGTTGTTTTTTGACTTTTTAATAATAGCCATTCTGACTGGTATCTCATTATGTTTTGATTTGTATTTCTCTGATGATTAGTGATCATGAGCATTTTTTATGTTTGTTGGCTGCTTGTATGTCTTTCTTTGAAAAGTGTCTGTTCATGTCCTTTGCCCGTTTTTTAATGGGATTATTTGGGTTTTGCTTTTTGATTTATGTTCCTATGTAGATTTATGTTCCTTGTAGACCTTTGCCAGATGCATAGTTAGTGAATATTTTCTCTCATTCTGTAGGTTGTCTGTTTACTCTGTTGATTATTTCTTTTATTGTGCAGAAGCTCTTTAGCTTAATTAGATCCCATTTGTCAATTTCTGTTTTTTGTTACAATTGCTTTTGAGGACTTAGCCAAAAATTTCTTGCCAGGGCCAGTTTCAGGAAGGGTATTTCTTAAGTTTTCTTCTAGGATTTCTATGCTTGAGGTCTTATATTTAAATCTTCAATTCATCTTCAGTCAATTTTTGTATATGGTAAAAGGTAAGGATCTAGTTTCATTCTTCTGCATCTGGTTAGCCGGTTGTCCCAGCACCATTTATTGAATAGGGAGGGCTTTCCTCATTGCTGGTTTTTGCTGGCTTTGTCAAAGATTGAATGGTTGTAGGTGTGTGATTCTATTTCTAAGTTTTCTATTCTGTTCCATCAGTCTGTGTGTTTGTGTTTATACCAGTACCATGCTATTTTGATTACTGTAGCCTTATAGTATTGCTTGAAGTCAGGTAATATGATGCCTCTGACTTTCTTCTTTTTGCTTAGGAGTGAGCGTGTTTAGGCAGAAAAGAAGTATTCAATAGATACATAAAGATTAAAGATTTTGATCTAAGCATATTTTCTTAATTTGATTTTTTAGTATTATCAAAGTAATATATACATTTTTAAAAAAATCAAATAGTGTATAAAGTATAGATGAAAGTCAGCAACCACTGCTTCACCTCTCCCAAGGCTAAAACCCTCCAGACGCAGACACTATTAACTGATTTTCTCTGATACTATAAATACAAGTATGTAATGATTTATAACTTTAAACATTATCTCTTAACTTCCTGTTATAATAGATATAGGTATAAAATCCTTATTTTCTCACACTCCAACTCTTTCTATATTCATATCACTGTTTTTCATTTAATCAGTAATTAGTGTTTATATTATATGAATATATTCATGTTTACTTCATAGTCAGATCATATTATATGATTTTATTTCCTTTTATCACTACTCCTCAAGCCCCCAGAGTTTCTTTCTTGATTGCCCAATTGGCTATATCTATGCACTTAATTCCTTGTAAATATCCCATAAGCTTTGTTATCTGCATCTAATTTTTCCTCTAACTGCCTTTCATCAAATATTCTATCAAGCCCTCTTTTTTCATGAAGACCTGGTTCCTACTGCTTTATGCCCTCTCCATCTAGCGTGAACAGTTTGGGTTAATACGCCTATTGCAAGGCTGAGATCCCATAACTTTGGTTTATAGCTCTCCTAGGTCAGGCCAGCACTTCCAGATCCCATGTTTTTCTCTTCCAATAGGTTTGCAGGAAAAGGTGCCAGAGAAGTAAATTATCTGAGCCTTGCATGTCTGAAAATGTCTTTATTCTACTCTTTCATGTAATATACGCAGTGGGCAACAGAGAAGTTGAAAGTATCTTTTAGAATTTTGAAGGCATTGCTCTGTTATTCTCTGAAACTCAGTGTTGCTATTAAGAAGTCCGGTGCCATTCTAATTCATTTTTTTTGAGACGGAGTCTTGCTCTGTCACCCAGGCTGGAGTAGTGTGATCTTGGCTGCCTGCAACCCCTGCCTCCCGGGTTCAGGCAATTCTCCTGCCTCAGCCTCCCGAGTAGCTGGGACTACAGGCGCCCACTATCATTTGGTAGAAATGGGGTTTCATCATATTGGCCAG
>NW_012110363.1:2383-5647 GCF_000951045.1 Mandrillus leucophaeus | reverse complement strand
CTGTTGTTTTTTGACTTTTTAATAATAGCCATTCTGACTGGTATCTCATTATGTTTTGATTTGTATTTCTCTGATGATTAGTGATCATGAGCATTTTTTATGTTTGTTGGCTGCTTGTATGTCTTTCTTTGAAAAGTGTCTGTTCATGTCCTTTGCCCGTTTTTTAATGGGATTATTTGGGTTTTGCTTTTTGATTTATGTTCCTATGTAGATTTATGTTCCTTGTAGACCTTTGCCAGATGCATAGTTAGTGAATATTTTCTCTCATTCTGTAGGTTGTCTGTTTACTCTGTTGATTATTTCTTTTATTGTGCAGAAGCTCTTTAGCTTAATTAGATCCCATTTGTCAATTTCTGTTTTTTGTTACAATTGCTTTTGAGGACTTAGCCAAAAATTTCTTGCCAGGGCCAGTTTCAGGAAGGGTATTTCTTAAGTTTTCTTCTAGGATTTCTATGCTTGAGGTCTTATATTTAAATCTTCAATTCATCTTCAGTCAATTTTTGTATATGGTAAAAGGTAAGGATCTAGTTTCATTCTTCTGCATCTGGTTAGCCGGTTGTCCCAGCACCATTTATTGAATAGGGAGGGCTTTCCTCATTGCTGGTTTTTGCTGGCTTTGTCAAAGATTGAATGGTTGTAGGTGTGTGATTCTATTTCTAAGTTTTCTATTCTGTTCCATCAGTCTGTGTGTTTGTGTTTATACCAGTACCATGCTATTTTGATTACTGTAGCCTTATAGTATTGCTTGAAGTCAGGTAATATGATGCCTCTGACTTTCTTCTTTTTGCTTAGGAGTGAGCGTGTTTAGGCAGAAAAGAAGTATTCAATAGATACATAAAGATTAAAGATTTTGATCTAAGCATATTTTCTTAATTTGATTTTTTAGTATTATCAAAGTAATATATACATTTTTTAAAAAATCAAATAGTGTATAAAGTATAGATGAAAGTCAGCAACCACTGCGTCACCTCTCCCAAGGCTAAAACCCTCCAGACACAGACTCTATTAACTGATTTTCTCTGATACTATAAATACAAGTATGTAATGATTTATAACTTTAAACATTATCTCTTAACTTCCTGTTATAATAGATATAGGTATAAAATCCTTATTTTCTCACACTCCAACTCTTTCTATATTCATATCACTGTTTTTCATTTAATCAGTAATTAGTGTTTATATTATATGAATATATTCATGTTTACTTCATAGTCAGATCATATTATATGATTTTATTTCCTTTTATCACTACTCCTCAAGCCCCCAGAGTTTCTTTCTTGATTGCCCAATTGGCTATATCTATGCACTTAATTCCTTGTAAATATCCCATAAGCTTTGTTATCTGCATCTAATTTTTCCTCTAACTGCCTTTCATCAAATATTCTATCAAGCCCTCTTTTTTCATGAAGACCTGGTTCCTACTGCTTTATGCCCTCTCCATCTAGCGTGAACAGTTTGGGTTAATACGCCTATTGCAAGGCTGAGATCCCATAACTTTGGTTTATAGCTCTCCTAGGTCAGGCCAGCACTTCCAGATCCCATGTTTTTCTCTTCCAATAGGTTTGCAGGAAAAGGTGCCAGAGAAGTAAATTATCTGGGCCTTGCATGTCTGAAAATGTCTTTATTCTACTCTTTCATGTAATATACGCAGTGGGCAACAGAGAAGTTGAAAGTATCTTTTAGAATTTTGAAGGCATTGCTCTGTTATTCTCTGAAACTCAGTGTTGCTATTAAGAAGTCCGGTGCCATTCTAATTCATTTTTTTTGAGACGGAGTCTTGCTCTGTCACCCAGGCTGGAGTAGTGTGATCTTGGCTGCCTGCAACCCCTGCCTCCCGGGTTCAGGCAATTCTCCTGCCTCAGCCTCCCGAGTAGCTGGGACTACAGGCGCCCACTATCATTTGGTAGAAATGGGGTTTCATCATATTGGCCAGACTGGTCTCGAACTCCTGACCTTTATCTGCCCGCCTTGGGCTCCCAAAGTGCTGGGATTAAAGGCATGAGCCACCGTGCCTGGCCGCCATTCTGTTTCTTTTACTTTGCGTAAATTTTTCCTTCTCTCTAGAAATTTATAGGTTATACTTATCATCTGTAATACTTTAAAATATAATTACACATTTTGATGTGGGTTTGTCCTTGTACTGTGTATTCAGTGTTCCCTTTTAATACAAAGATGTTTCTTTTAATTTTCATGTATTATTTCATTGAAAATTTCCTCCCCATTTTTTAGTTTTGGTTTGTTGTTTTGCCCTGTTTCATTTTCCTGAATCCTGTTCAATTAGGTATTGGATCGCCTAGATGGACTCTTTGTTAGTTATATTTTATTTCCTACTTTCCATTTCTTGTTTGTGTGTGGGTTTAGTTTTTGTTTTATTTTGGGAAGATATTTCCTGAGCTTTAATATTCTAAAATTTTTTATTTTCTAATTAAAAATTGAGAAGCTATTATATATTTGTTTTTACTACTAAAAGCTCTTATTTGATGTTTGACTTTTTAAATAATATCCAACTCTTGTTTTATGCACATGTTGTCTTCTGATATCTCTCCAAGGTATTAATTAGAATTGTTTTAAATTTTATTTTGTTCCTTTCAATATCTGTTTCCACTGTTTTCTTTTTTTCTTTTTGTCTATATTGAGCTTTCTTTTTCATGCTGAAGGCTTTCTGAAATTAAGTGTTGATTCTTAGATATAAGTGAGGCAATGTCAAAGTCATTAGAACATCTGAGTGAGCTAGAGGGATTTGATTAGCACAATTCACTTTCAAATGAACCACACGGGAAGTTGACTACTTTTCAGGATGACATACAAATGGCGGTATATGGAGTTCACTTTTCTTTGGGAGGGGACTTTCAGTTCTCCAGAGAAGGTCTTTCAATATTATTAACTCCAAGTATGAACCAAAGGCATTCTTTGGCTGAGAATGAAGAATAATGGGCAAGAGGGACATGAGTACCCTGTATTTAAACCAACATAAATCATCTTCCTGTTTAAATAATCTGAATTTAAAATATTCTTCCTATTAACCAAATACCTCACTGCAATTTTTGCCATGTATTGAGTCTCTCCTTGGTGACCTGAGAGCAACTCTGCTCCTCATGTATCTTTATGCTCCTCTGAATGCTTTTTAAAAGACTTTTGAAAGAGAGGTTTTAGGTCCACAGCAAAATTGAGAGAAGGTGCAGAGATTTCCTATATATCCCTGCCCACACACATGCACAGCTTCCCTCATTATCAAAATCCCCACCAGAGTGGTGCATTTGTTAC
>NW_012110363.1:0-344 GCF_000951045.1 Mandrillus leucophaeus | reverse complement strand
CATGAAGGGCTGTCAAATTTTGTCAAAGGCCTTTTCTGCATCTGTTGAGATAATCATGTGGTTTTTGTCTTTAGTTCTGTTTATATGCTGGATTACAGTCATTGATTTGCATATGTTGAACCAGCCTTGCACCCCAGGGATGAAGCCCACTTGATCATGGTGGATAAGCTTTTTGATGTGCCGCTGGATTCGGTTTGCCAGCATTTTATTGAGGGTTTTTGCATCAATGCTCATCAGGAATATTGGTCTAAAATTCTCTTTTTTTTGTTGTGTCTCTGCCAGGCTTTGGTATCAGGATGATGTTGGCCTCATAAAATGAGTTAGGGAAGATTCCCTCATTTTCT
>NW_012110362.1:0-1338 GCF_000951045.1 Mandrillus leucophaeus | reverse complement strand
TCTAAAATTGACACCCTAACATCACAATGAAAAGAACTAGAGAAGCAAGAGCAAACACATTCAAAAGCCAGCAGAAGGCAAGAAATAACTAAGATCAGAGCAGGACTGAAGGAGACAGAGACACAAAAAAAACCCTTCAAAAAATCTGTGAATCTAGGAGCTGGTTTTTTGAAAAGATCAACAAAATTGATAGACCGCTAGCAAGACTAATAAAGAAGTAAAGAGAGAAGAATAAAATTGACACAATAAAAAAATGGTAAAGGGAATATCAACACCGATCCCAGAGAAATACAAACTACCATCAGAGAATACTGTAAACAGCTCTAAGCAAGTAAACTAAAAAATCTAGAAGAAATTGATCAATTCCTGGACACATGCACCCTCCCAAGGCAAAACCAGTAAGAAGCTGAATCCCTGAATAGACCAATAACAAGTTCTGAAATTGAGGCAATAATTAATAGTCTACCAACCAAAAAAAGTCCAGGACCAGACGGATTCACAGTTAAATTCGACCAGAGATACAAAGAGGAGCTGGAACCACTCTTTCTGAAACTATTCCAATCGACAGGAAAAGACAGAATCTTCTCTAATTCATTTTATGAGGCCAACATCATCCTGATACCAAAGCCTGGCAGAGACGTAAAAAAGGGAGAGAATTTTACACCAGCATCCCTGAAGAACATCAATGTGAAAATCCTCAATAAAATACTGGCGAACCGAATCCAGCAGCACATCGAAAAGCTTATCCACCACGATCAAATTGGCTTCATCCCTAGGATGCAAGGCTGGTTCAACATACACAAATCAATAAACGTAATCCATCACATAAACAGATCTAATGACAAAAACCACATTAATATCTCAATAGGTTCAGAAAAGGCCATCGACAAAATTCAACAGTCTTTCACACTAAAAGTTCTCAATAAACTAGGTATCAATGGAAAGTATCTCAAAATAATAACAGCTATTTATGACAAACACACAGCCAATATCATACTGAATGGGCAAAAACTGGAAGCATTCCCTTAGAAAACTGGCACAAGACAATGATGGCCTCTCTCACCATTCCTATTCAGCATAATATTGGGAGTTCTGACCAGGGCAATCAGGCAAGAAAAAGCAATAAAGAATATTCAAATAGGAAGAGAGGAAGTCAAATTGCCCCTGTTTGCAGAGGACATTGTATATTTAGAAAACCCCATCGTCTCAGACCCAAGATAAACAACTTCAGCAAAGTAGCAGGATACAAAATCAATGTGCAAAAATCACAAGCATTCTAATACACCAATAACAGACAAGCAGAGAGCCAAATCATGAGTGAACTCCCATTCACAATTG
>NW_012110361.1:0-1697 GCF_000951045.1 Mandrillus leucophaeus | reverse complement strand
ATGTGCAAAAATCACAAGCATTCCTATACACGAATAATAGACAAACAGCAAAATCATGAGTGAACTCCCATTCACAGTTGCTACCAAGAGAATAAAATACCTAGGAATACAACTTAGAAGGCATGTGAAGGACCTTTTCAAGGAGAACTACAAACCACTGCACAAGGAAATAAGAGAGGACACAAACAAATGGAAAGACATTCCATGCTCATGGATAGGAAGAATCAGTATCCCAAAGTAATTTATAGATTCAACGCTATCCCCATCAAGCTACCATTGAGTTTCTTCACAGAATTAGAAAAAAACTGCTTCAAATTTCATACGGAACCAAAAAACAGCCCATATAGCCAAGACAGTGCTAAGCAAAAAGAACAAAGCTGGAGGTATCACACTGACTTCAAACTATACTATGGGGCTACAGCAACCAAACCAGCATGGTACTGGTACCAAAACAGATATATAGAGCAATGGAACAGAACAGAGGCCTCAGAAATAACACCACACATCTACAACCATCTGATCTTTGACAAACCTGACAAAAACAAACAATGGAGAAAGGATTCCTTATTTAATAAATGATGTTGGGAAAACTGGCTAGTCATATGCAGAAAACTGAAACTAGACTCCTTTATTACACCTTATGCAAAATTTAAGATGGATTAAAGACTTAAACGTGAGACCTACAACCATAAAAACCCGAGAAGAAAACCTAGGCAATACTATTCAGGACATAGGCATGGGCAGTCTTCATGACTAAAACACCAAAATCTATGGCAACGAAAGCCAAAATCCCATAAATGGGATCTAATGAAACCAAAGAGCTTCTGCACAGCAAAAGAAACTATCAGCAGAGTGAACAGGTAACCTACAGAATGGGAGAAAATTTTTGCAACCCATCCGACAAAGGGCTAATATCCAGAATCTACAAGGAACTTAAACAAATTTACAAGAAAAAAACCAACCTCATCAAAAAGTGGGCAAAGGATATGAACAGACGCTTCTCAAAAGAAGATATTTATGCAGCCAGCAAACATATGAAGAAAAGCTCATCATCACTGGTCGTTAGAGAAATGCAAATCAAAACCACAATGAAATACCATCTCACGCCAGTTAGAATAGTGATCATTAAAAAGTCAGGAAACAACAGATGTTGGAGAGGATGTGGAGAAATAGGAACACTTTTACATTTTTGGTAGGAGTGTAAATTAGTTCAACCATTGTGGAAGACAGTGTGGTGATTCCTCAAGGATCTAGAACCAGAAATACCATTTAACCCAGCAATCCCATTACCGGGTATATGCCCAAAGGATTATAAATCATTCTACTATTAGGACACATGCACCTGTATGTTTATTGCAGCACTATTCACAATAGAAAAGACTTGGAACCAACCCCAAATGCCCATCAATGATAGACTGGATAAAGAAAATGTGGCATATATACACCATGGAATACTATGCAGCCATGAAAAAGAATGAGTTCATGTCCTTTGTGGGGCAATGGATGAAGCTGGAAACCATCATTCTCAGCAAACTAACACAGGAACAGAAAACCAAACACTGCATGTTCTCACTCATAAGTGGGAGTTGAACAGTGAGAACACATGGACACAGGGATGGGAAGGTCACATGCCAGGACCTATCGGGGGGTGGGGGTAAGGGGAGGCATGGCATTAGGAGAAATACCTAATGTAGATG
>NW_012110360.1:0-2351 GCF_000951045.1 Mandrillus leucophaeus | reverse complement strand
AAGAAGAAAGAAAAAGAAGAAAGAAAGAAAGAAAGAAAGAAAGAAAGAAAGAAAGAAAGAAAGAAAGAAAGAAAGAAAGAAAGAAAGAAAGAAAGAGAGAGAGAAAGAAAGAAAGAAAGAAAGAAAGAAAGAAAGAAAGAAAGAAAGAAAGAAAGAGAGAGAGAAAGAAAGTCAGTCAGTCTGCGTCTCCCAGCACTTTGGGAGGCCAAGGCGGGCGCATCATGAAATCAGGAGTTCGAAACCAGCCTGACCAACATGCTGAAACACTGTCTTTACTAAAAATACAAAAATTAGCTGGGCATGGTGGTGCACCCCTGTAATCCCAGCTACTCAGGAGGTTGAGGCAGGAGAACCGGTAAGTGGAGGTTGCAATGAGCTGAGATCGTGCCACTGCACTCCAGCCTGGGTGGCAGAGTGAGCCTCCATCTCAAAAAAAAAAAAAAGAAAGTCTGTGTCTCAGACAACAGCCTCCTTGCAGGCTCCTACCTGGTCACCGTCCCTTTCCTGACAAATTGTCATCAGGCTTAGAAGAGAAAATAGCTTAGACCAAATTCACAAAGAGCCCAAGAATAAGCCACGTTAGGTACAAGGTAAGTTGGAAGAAGCAGAATAGAAAAGGCAGTAAAGTCCAGGAAAGAACAGGCAAAGCTAATGGCCACAAATTAATGAGAAGGGAAAGAAGGGGAAAAAAAAGAGTGAAACATACATGAGTCTAAATCTGTAAGGTCCAACTCATCAGAGTACTTAAAGCATGCCTAGTACCAACTGAGATGCTCTGTAAGCATAAAATACACATCAGATTATGAAGACTCAGTACACAAAAGAAGAATGTAAAATGTATCATTAGTAATTTTAAAATATTGATTACATGTTAAAATAATATTCTGGATATTATTCCTGGATATAATATTCTGGGTTAAATAAAATATGTTATTAAAATTAATCTACTTAATCTTACTTTTTTAATCTACCAAAATTAATCTACTTTTTTCTTTAACGTGACTATTAGAAAATTTTAAATTAAGTATCTGGCTCACCTTATATTTCTATAGGACGGTATTGGCCTAGAGTAAGGCTCCATGATCTCCCCAAAATACTAATCTTACTGGACATTTTACTCATCACTGCAGGGAAAGTCTATAAAACCATTCAACAAAAGTAAGTTTAAATATCTTAAAAAGTAACTAGCTAATTGTTAGCCCAGTGTGGTGGCGGAAGCCTGTGGTCCCAGCTACTCAGGAGGCTGAGGCAGGAGAATGGTGTGAACCCAGGAGGCAGAGCTTGCAGTGAACCAAGATCACGCCACTGCACTCCAACCCGGGCAACAGAGCAAGGCTCTGTCTCAAAAAACAAAAAACAAAAAAAAACAAAAAAGGGGTCAAAGGACATAAACAGATACTTATCAAACAAAGATATTCATGCAGCCAACAAACATGAAAAAAAGCTCAACATCACTGATCATCAGAGAAATGCAAATCAAAACCACAGTGAGATACCATCTCATGCCAGTCAGAATGGCTATCATTAAAAAGTCAAACAACAGATGCTGGCAAAGTTGCAGAGAAAAAGGAATGCTTTTACACTGTTGGTGGAAGTGTAAATTAGTTCAACCATTGTGGAAGGCACTGTGGTGATTCCTCAAAGACGTAGAGAAAGAAATACCATTTGACCCAGCAATCCCATTACTGGGTATATGCCCAGACAAATATAAATCATTCTATTATAAAAATACATGCACACCTATGTTCATTGCAGCACTATTCACAATAGCAAAGGCATGGAATCGATCTAAATGCCCATCAGTGATAGACTGGATTAAAAAAAATGTGGTACATATACACCATGGAATACTATGCAGCCATAAAAAAGAATGAGATCATGTCCTTTGCAGGGACATGGATGGAGCTGCAAGCCATCATCCACAGCAAACTATCACAGGAACAGAAAACCAAACACCACATGTTCTCACTTATAAGTGGGAGCTGAATGATGAGAACACATGGACACATGGTGGGGAACAACACACACTGGGGCCTGGGAATGTTGGGGAGAACATCAGGAAGATTAACTAATGGATGCTGAGTTTAACACTTAGGTGATGGGATGATCTGTGCAGCAAACCACTATGGCACACATTTACCTATGTAACAAACCTGTACATCTTGCACATATACCCATGAACTTAAAATAAAAGTTGAAGAAAAAAAAAAAAGGAATGCAATGATAATATTTACCTTCTTTCCATGAGGCACTCTTTGTGCTGCAAGCTCATCTAACTATATGTTTGCTTAGAAATTCTAAGGAGGCCAGACACGGTGGCTCACACCTGTAATCCCAGCACTTTGGGAGGG
>NW_012110359.1:0-1378 GCF_000951045.1 Mandrillus leucophaeus | reverse complement strand
GTTCACACCATTCTCCTGCCTAATCTTCCTGAGTAGTTGGGACTACAGGCGTCTGCTACTACGCCCGGCTAATTTTTTGTATTTTTAGTAGAGATAGGGTGTCACCGTGTTAGCCAGGATGGTCTCGATCTCCTGACCTCGTGATCGGCCTGCCTCGGCCTCCCAAAGTGCTAGGATTACAGGCCTGAGCCACCACGCCCAGCCCTTTTCCTTTTTTTTTTTTTTTTTTGAAAGATGGAGTATCCTTTTGTTGCCCAGCCCAGAGTGCAGTGGCACGATCTCGGCTCACTGCATCCTCCACCTCCTGGGTTTGAGCAATTCTTCTGTCTCAGTCTCCAGAGTATCTGGGTCTACAGGCGTGCACCACCATGCCCAGCTAATTTTTGTATTTTATTTTATTTTTTTTAGACAGGGTCTCACTCTATAGCCTAGGCTGGAGTGCAGTGGCGCAATCTTGGCTCACTGCAACCTCTGCCTCCTGGGTTCAGGCGATTCGCCTGCCTCAGCCTCCTGAGTAGCTGGGACCACAGGCATTCACCACCACACCTGGCTAATTTTTGTATTTTCAGTAGAGACGGGGTTTCACCATGTTGGTCAGGCTGGTCTTGAACTCCTGACCTCATGATCTGCCCACCTCGGCCTCCCAAAGTGCTGGGATTACAGGCGTGAGCCACTGTGCCTGGTTAATTTTTGTATTTTTATTAGAGATAGGATTTCACCATGTTGGCCAGGCTGATCTCAAACTTCTGACCTCAAGTGAGCTGCCTGCCTTGGCCTCCCAAAGTGCTGGGATAACAGGCATAAGCCACCACACCTGGTCTTTTTTTTTTTTTTGACTTGATGTTGTTTTTTTACCCATGCTGGTGTCGAACTTGTGGCCTCAAATGATTCACCTGGCTGGGCCTCCCAAAATGATAGTATTACATGCATGAGCCACCAAGCTCAGCTCTGCTTTTTGCTTTTAATTTTGGTAAGGCCAGGAAGTACAGTCATGACGCCTCTGCTTGGTGTGGCAAGCCCTCATTCGGCCTTCTTCCTCAGAGGGTGAACGGCCCCCATCTCCAGAATCAGGGCATCTGTGGCTTTACACTTGGCTCTCATAGCCCCATCTCTTTTAATTTTTTTTTTTAAGCTTTTTGTTTTGTTTTGTTTTGTTTTGTTTTTGAGACAGAGCCTGTTACCCAGGCTGGAGTGCAGTGGCGCAATCAGGGCTCACTGCAGCCTCATCCTGTGGGTAGTCCTCCTCAATCACCCACAGCCCCATTGAATAGCTCTTTCACACCTGTCCATGGGGCTGGTGAGAGAGAAGGGCAGGTCGGTGTGAATCTGGAGTTCTCTGACAGAAAAACAACCCAGTCCACATTCCGCCGGGGTGGGG
>NW_012110358.1:0-1976 GCF_000951045.1 Mandrillus leucophaeus | reverse complement strand
GATGGGTGCAGCACACCAACATGGCACAAGTATACATATGTAACAAACCTGCATGTTATTATGCACATGTACCCTAGAACTTAAAGTATAATTTTAAAAAATTTTAAAAAAATAAAATAATGGGTTGTAAGACATTATTAGAAAGCCTCGTGGTAACCTCAAATTAAAAAACATGTAACAGATACACAAACAATAAAAAGCAAGAAATTAAAATACACCACCAGAGAAAAACACCTTCACTAAAAGGAAAACAGAAAAAAAGTGAAATGAGTCTGGCACAGAAATACAAACTTTTCATTTAATCACTTATTTGTGGGAGCTAAAAATTAATACAATTAAACTCATGGAGAGAGAAAGTAGAATGATGGTTACCAGAGACTCAGAAGGGTTTCCGAGAGGGAGAAGGGAAAGTGAATGAGTACAAAAACATAGTTAGATAGAATGAACAAGATCTAGTATTTGATAGCATAACAGGGTGACTACAGTGAATAATAATGTATTGTACATTATAAAATAACTAAAAAAGCATAATTAGATTGTTTTTTAACACAAGAAAAGATAAATGTTTGAGGTGATTGTTACCCCCTTTACCTTGATGTGGTTATTACACATTGTATGCCTTTATCAAACTATCTCATGTACCCCACACATATGTACAACTACTATGCACCGACATAACTTAAAAGTAAATCTTTTAAAAAATATTAAAAGCAAGAAAAAACATTTAATTTGAATACAAATGATAGTACATAGAAATAGCATTGACAAAAAAGGAGCAATGACATCATGTGACAACAATGGTGTATACAATAAAGCTCTAAGACAAAGTGACAACAGTAATAAAGAATGAATGTACCTCCAAAGGAGAATTGAACATTTCTCTCAATCAACTAACTAAAAACTAATAATAATAATTTCTGCTTTAACAAAACCTATCTTTTATATTTGCCTACTAATCTTGAAATACCTCTGAGAACAACTAAATTTGATATATCAAGAATTTAAACAGAAAAATCATAGCATTTCTTTTGGTACACAATCTGGTATAATTCTCCTTTTAAAAACAACTTCTGTTGTGACAATCAGCTTTTAGGTCTTTGTTGGGAGGAAGCCACATTATCATATTAAAACCAAAGGTCAGACATCTGTGAAACATTATATTAAAAACCAAGAAGCTGAGGCAGAAAAATTATTTCTGCTTCATCTCAATATAAATTGCAGATCATACAGTGACCTGGATTTACAATGGCCATCCAATCTAAAATGAATTGTATTCCATTTAACATCTAAATGTCACACTGGGCCTTCTGTGTGGTTTTAATTTTCAACTGCCCCAGTCTTGTTCTTGGTGTTTGTAGCTTCCAAATGTGTCTCTTCACCTTCAGATGACAGGATTTTATACATAGAATGAACAAATAATTTTTTTACAGTCATTGTTGCCAATAATTGCTTATTTTCTTGTTCATTTATTTTAAAAATATATTTACTTTGTGAATCAACAATAAGAAATATAATTTTAACTAAATTATTTTAGTAGATGGTAACCTACGAAAATATTTTTAACATTCTGTGCAACAGGAAATATTTGAAAATGGGAACTTGAAACTAATTTTCTCAGCAATATCAAGAATTAATAGCTATAACTATAATAATTAGCATACATTTCATGTCTACTCTATTACATATTTTACACTGAGGGTTGATAAGCCTCATAATGTGGTTGTTAATGATGTTCTCAACTTTGTTAGTTTCCGCAAAAAAGTAGGTTACTATGAAGATAAATTAAAACCACCCCTACAGAAGTTCACTTTGAAAACACAAACTTATAAAAGGAGAATGTTTTACTTCCTTCACATCAGATTTTCCCAGACTAATTTCCAACACATGTTTGCCAAAAAAAAAAAAAAAAAAAGCACAATCAAATAAAAAGAAACACTTTTCTTGCAGTTCTTATTAGTGTAAAGGAAAGCAAACCA
>NW_012110357.1:0-1633 GCF_000951045.1 Mandrillus leucophaeus | reverse complement strand
GCCTGTATTCCAAACACTTTGCAAAGCTGAGGAAAGTGGATTGCTTAAGTCTAGAAGTTTAAGACCAGCCTGGGCAACATGATGAAACCCTATCTCAACCAAAAAAATACACATCCACACACAGAGAGAGAAAATTAGCTGTGCATGGTGGTGCATGCCTGTAATCCTAGCAAGGAGCCTAAGATGGGAGGATCACTTGAGCTCAGGTGATCAAGGCTGCGGTGAGCTGTGATCATGCCACTGCACTCCTGCACTCCAACCTGGGTGAGTAATGTGTCTGGAATTGGTGGGTTATTGGTCTGACTTCAAGAATGAAGCCAGGGACCCTCACGGTGAGTGTTGTCTGGAGATGGTGTATCTGGAGGTTTTTCCTTCTGATGTTCAGACGTGCTCGGAGTTTCTTCCTTCTGGTGGGTTCGTGGTCTCTCTGGCTTCAGGAGTGAAGCTGCAGACCTTTGCGGTGTAAATGTTTCAGCTCTTAAGGCAGTGCATCTGGAGTTGTTAATTCCTCTAATCTGGAGTTGTTTGTTTCTCCAGTGGGTTTGCGGTCTGGCTGGTCTCAGGAGTTAAGTTGCAGACCTTCCTCATGAGTGTTCCAGCTCATAAAAGCAGTGCAGACCCAAAGAGTGAGCAGCAGCAACATTAATTGCAAAGAGCGAAAGAACAAAGCTTCCCTGAACTGGACCCCAGCAGGCTGCCACTGCTGGTTTGGGCAGCCTGCTTTTATTCCCTTATCAGGCCCCATCCATATCCTGCTGATTGGTCCATTTTACAGAGAGCAGATTGGCCCATTTTACAGAGAGCTGATTGGTCCATTTTAATAGGGTGCTAATTGGTACATTTACAAACCTTGGGCTAGACACAGGGTGCTGATTGGTGCATTTACAATCCTTTAGCTAGACATAAAAGTTCTCCAAGTCCCCACTAGATTAGCTAGACACAGAGCACTGGTTGGTGCATTTACAAACCTTTAGCTAGACACAGAGTGCTGATTGGTGAGTTTACAATCCTTTAACTAGACAGAGTGCTAGACAGAATAGTTCTCCAAGTCCCCACTAGATTAGCTAGACACAGCCCTGATTGGTGCATTTACAAACTGCTAGCTAGGCACAGAGTGCTGATTGGTACATTTACAATCCTTTAGCTAGACAAAAAAGTTCTCCAAGTCCCCACCAGATTAGCTAGATACAGAGTGCTGATTGGTGCATCCACAAACCCCGAGCTAGACACAGTGCTGATTGGTGCCTATACAATCCTCCAGCTAGACATAAAAGTTTTCTAAGTCCCCACCAAACTCAGAAGCCCAGCTGGCTTTGCCTAGTGGATTCCCTGCTGGGGCAGGGGCAGAACTGCCCGCCAGTCCTGTGCGGCACCGCTGCACTCCTCAGCCCTTGGGCAATCAATGGGACTGGGCGACACGGATCAAGGGGCGGCGCCCGTCAGGGAGGCTCCAACCGGGGAGCCCGCCGGTGGCAGGGGCTCGGGCATGGAGGGCTGCAGGTCCAGAGCCCTGCCTCACAGGGAAGCAGCTGAGGCCCGGTGAGAATTTGAGCCCGCCCTTCGCGGGCCGGTAGTGCTGGGGGACCTGGCGCACCCTCCGCAGCTGCTGGCCAGGGTGCTAAGCCCCTCACTC
>NW_012110356.1:0-1397 GCF_000951045.1 Mandrillus leucophaeus | reverse complement strand
GGCGCCTGTAGTCCCAGCTACTCAGGAGGCTGAGGCAGGAGAATGGCATGAACCCGGGAGGTGGAGCTTGCAGTGAGCCGAGATCGCGCCACTGCCCTCCAGCCTGGGTGACAGAGCGAGACTCCATCTCAAAATAAATAAATAAATAAATAAATAAATAAATACAAACAGTGATTCTTAACTGGGAGTGATTTGGCAACATCTGGAATTATTTTTGGTTATCCCAGCCCGGCAGGGAGGGACAGGGTATTACTGGCATCTAGTGAGCAGGGGCTAGGGATTCTACTAAAAATCCTACAGTGTACAGGACAGCCTCCACAGCAAAGAATTGTCTGGCCCAAAATGTCCATAGTGCCCAGATTCGACACCCTGCATTAGGAAGACACAAATACTCTTAAATATCACAGAGTTAAATTTCTTACCCCTGTTCTAGGAGAGATGATGTTCTTGGTGGGAGCATCTTCTTGGCTTCAACACATTCTTTTCTCCACGGGAGA
Source organism: Mandrillus leucophaeus (assembly GCF_000951045.1). Lineage (NCBI taxonomy): Eukaryota > Metazoa > Chordata > Mammalia > Primates > Cercopithecidae > Mandrillus > Mandrillus leucophaeus. The sequence continues at coordinate 900 of NW_012110356.1, read as the reverse complement.
TGATGCCAGAAGAGGGACAGAATAGGGCCCTGTAAAGTATGGGGCCCAGGGCCTGGCACCCCCTGTTCAGGTGTGAGGACTGTCCTAGCAAGGCACCACCCAGGCATCATTAGACCGTCTCAAAAGTAAAGTAATTCACTGTCCCAAAGCAGCGCTCTTGTGTCTGTGGGCGGTTCCCTTGGCAAGTTTACAATGAACTGAACTCGGCCAAACTTCCTGGAACTCAGAGAAACTTCAGCCTTGGGCAAAGGCCGTTTGGCTAGCATTTGCACTGTTTATGCAACCGTTTAGTTTATACGAATTATCTGGAAACTACTACTAAATACAACACGCAAAACTGCAAATATGTATACTTCCTAGAGGATGATAAAAAAACGTGAATTGTGTTTTCTCTGATAGAGGATGCATTAGAGTCTGAGGGTCTAAATAACATAAATAATAAATAAGTAAATAAATAGATAGTAGTGTACTCCAAACGAGGCTGGAATAGCGTCTATTGTTGTTTCACGCTGGACTTGAATTAAGTCTGAGTATTTTGCCATGCTCAGTACGAAATACTAGGCTGGACGTGGTGGCTTATGTCTGTAATCCCAGCACTTTGGGAGGCCGAGGTGGGAAGACGGCTGGCTTGAGCTCAGGAGTTTGAAACCAGCCTGGGCAACATGGTAAAACCCCATCTCTACCCAAAATACAAAAATCAGCCAGGTGTGGTGGCACATGCCTGTGGTCCCAGGTACTTGGGAGGCTGAGGCAGCAGGATGACTTTTGAACCCAGGAGGTCGAGGCTGCAGTGAGCTATGATCGTGCCACTGCACTCCAGCCTGGGTGACAGAGCAAGACCCTGTCTCAAAAATCAAATAAACAACCCCTTCGCCCCGGACAAAAGTAGTTTGTACTATT
>NW_012110355.1:0-1259 GCF_000951045.1 Mandrillus leucophaeus | reverse complement strand
TGCCCTGAGAGAAATCTTCTCTGGAGAACTTACACACAATTTATACAGACTCTCTTGTATGGGGATAAGGAAGCTCCACTGCACAAACTTGGAATTCATATAATAATTTAAAGTATTCATATAATAAAGCATTTAAAGTATTCATATAATAATTTAAAGTATAGCATGCTTTATGTATAGAGCATTTGTGTGTTGAATCACCATCATTCTTTGACCTCCTTCTCCTATAAACAGTACCTTCATTTCCCTTGGGGAATTTTTTTAAATTAAACATTTTCAGGTATGCCTAGTTAGACTTGATGCTGTACCTGCTTATAGTATAGGATGCCATGAAAATTGCATATTAGGTAGCATTTCTCATCTCATTCACAGCCACAGTGTCTGGTTTATAGGTGGATACTCATGTAATCCCACCATAGTAAATGATATAGGAGGGGTTCTTGGATTAGTTTTTGCAAATGAAAACCCTTTCCTCAGGATAACTGGTACATTGCCCACTGGATACAGAGAAGATCTATCCCTAAGTGTTGTTAGCAGCCTTATTGCCACTAAGGGGAAAATATTCATTGAGAATAGAACCTACTCTAGGAAAGCAGAGATGAGAAATATAGAAATAAAGAAATCCAGGTCCTGGCAACATTATCTGAGTTCTGGATAAAGCCAAGCCTGCAGATTCATTCATCCCTATACTTTGCTGGAACTGAGCTAATAGTTTTATTGATTGCTCAAATCAGTGTGAACTTAACTCTGAGTCCTCTGATTGTTACATATACCTTGTGAAGTTAATAACATTATCTTGATTTTATTAAAAAATAGAGCCAGAGAAGAGACATGATGCTCAAAGTCGTATTAGTTCAGATGTTTTGACTTCAAGTTAAAAAGTTTCAACTATAAAATTATCTGAATGACTTTCCCCCAAAATTTAGTATTTCTATATTACTACTAGAAAATTTAAGTTTTGGTATCTCCAGGCTTTCCACAAAGTAACTTCAATTTACTTGCCATAACACATTTCCTACCATTGTGCAAGCTGTCTGTCTTGTCCAATCAGATTCTCTGTCCAAATCACTCTGCCTTTACTCACGCTCACATTCTTTTCTCCCTTCTCAATTTGTGCCTATTTATTAACATTTATTCAGTCTCTGCTTTCATTTTTTAATGGGGAAGGTCTTGGTGGAATTGGGTCTCTCGTGTGAAGAGGTGTTAATTCCCAGTGGAAATCTGGAAGTTGCATTACTTATTTTTGCAAGATGGACTGG
>NW_012110354.1:0-1623 GCF_000951045.1 Mandrillus leucophaeus | reverse complement strand
GAAATATAAGATCCAGTCAGGGGTGTAACCTTTTGCCAGTTGTTTAACCTCTTCAACCTCTCCGAGCTTTTCTGAGTAGCAAACTGTGGGAAAGTACAGTGCTTGGAAACAATACAAATATGAGTCCCCTTTGGTGGAGACGTAGAAGAGATGTGTCATCTTTAAAGGGGCCACTTTCTGGTTTCCATTTTTCCCACCTCAAGCCATACCTCTGGGAGCATAAGCACAGTCAGTGCAGTGGAGGCTCCCATCAACACCACTCACCACTGCCATTATCTGGCTGATGAATACAGTTTGTGTTATTGCAAAGGAAAGGGGAGGAGGAGAGAGAACAATGTGGCAGCACTTGTGGTATAAGAATGTGGTAGATCTGTCAAAAACACTTTCCAGATTCCTCATTCTCTAGGGGATCATTTTGCTGCTGGTATTTTGAGATCTCAGAATTAAATACCTGTGCCAGAACTGCCATCTCTAAGGTGACAATACTAGAAATCTCCCACAGCTTCTTAACATGAGAGGTTTTAAATATTAGCTGCCTTAATGAAGTGCCATATGGATAACATTTTAGGATAGGAAGTCAAATTGTGATAAAAAATAAAAAATTATTAAGTACAAAAACAAGAAAAAGAATTGGAAGTAGGGTTGCCAGATTTAGCAAGTAAAAATATTTGAGAAATAATTGCACTAAAAAAATATAAATTGTTGGCCAGGCATGGTGGCTCACGCCTGTAATCCCAGCACTTTGGGAGGCCGAGGCAGGGCAGATCACCTGAGGCCAGGAGTTCAACACCAGCCTGGCCAACATGGTGAAACCCCATCTCTACTAAAAATACAAAATTAGCCAGGTGTGGTGGTGGGCACCTGTAATCCCAGCTACTTGGGAGGCTGAGGCAGGAGAATTGCTGGAACAGTGCCTGGCTAGTATTTCTTTAATATTATCAAATATCTAATGAGGGTTCAAATTTCTGATTGTCTAAAATAATTTTAATAGTTTTTGCTTTTTAAAAAAATCACAAACCAATAAAATTCCTTTTTTTTGGTAATTTATTCATAGGTTTCTCCCTCTTTCCTCTCTCTCTCTTTTCCCTTGCAAGCTATATGTTGAAATTTGGTTGTCCAATTGAGTCTCTTATATTCTGGATTTTTCTGACTGTGTCCTCTGTGTATTTGTATCTCTTATAAACTATTAGCTGGATTTAGAGATTTAGTCTGATTCAGGTTAAAATTTTTTACAAGAATACCTTCTAGGTGGTGGTGTGTACTTCCGTCAGGAGGTACATAATATCCAGCTGTCTCTTTTTTTGTGATATTAGCAGCCACTGATGATCATTGCCTAGATTATGTAATTAGAAATTTGCAAAGTGGTGTTATTCTTTTTTTTTTTTTTTTGGACATGGAGTCTCGCTTGGTTGTCCAGGCTGGAATGCAGCGGCGCGATCTCAGCTCACTGCAACCTCTGCCTCCTGGGTTCAAATAATTCTCCTGCCTCAGCTGGGACTACAGGTGCATGTCACCTTTGCCAGCTAATTTTTTTGTATTTTTAGTAGAGACGGGGTTTCACCATGTTAGCCAGGATGGTCTTGATCTCCTGACCTCGTGATCCGCCCACCTCGGCCTCCCAAA
>NW_012110353.1:0-808 GCF_000951045.1 Mandrillus leucophaeus | reverse complement strand
GTGCAGTGGAGCAATCATAGCTCACCGCAGCCTTGAACTCCTGGGCTCAAGCAATCCTTCTGCCTCAGCCTCCCAAGTAGCTGGGACTACAGGTGCGCACCACCATGCCCGGCTAATTTTGTATTTTTTTGTAGGGATAGGGGCTATTTTTTGTATTTGTATTTTTTTTGTAGGGGCTTGCCATGTTGCCCAGGCTGGTCTCAAACTCCTGGGCTCAAGCGATCCGCCTGCCTCAGCCCTCCAAACTACTGGGATTACCAGCGTAAGCCACTGCACCTGGCCCTTATTTTTTATTTTATGGATGTAATGTATTCACACAAATAAGTGCACATAGAGTTTTTATTATACATATTACATATGGATATCTATCTATAGACATAAATATCTTAATTGTATGTCTGAATGTCAAAATTTACATAATACTTTATCATAAGAACTTATTTTTAAGAATTATTTGCTGATAAATTAGGCTGTCTTTCAATTTTGTAAGCAGACTTGGAAAACACTGACTTGCAAAAAGGTAGTTATTCAGCTATTAGAGTCATTCATTTTTGCAGTTTCTGGAACATACTCCAGAAAGGCCCTCCAAAACATATCAAATGGTTATTCATTGTACCCATTGTTTTATTTAGAGGGACTCACGTAACCTGAAACACTCAGAAAGTGCTGGGAAGTTTAAAAATACAGTTGACCCTTGAGCAACAGTTAGGGATGCCAACCCCTGCTCAATGGAAAATTCGTGTTAACTTTTGACTCAACTTAATCACTAATAGCCTATTGTTGACCGGAAGCCTTACCAATAATAAAA
>NW_012110352.1:1525587-1533867 GCF_000951045.1 Mandrillus leucophaeus | reverse complement strand
TCCAGCTTTGTTCTTTTGGCTTAGGATTGTCTTGGCAATGCAGGATCTTTTTTGTTTCCATATGAACTTTAAAGCAGACTTTTCCAATTCTGTGAAGAAAGTCTTTTGTAGCTTGTTGGGGATGGCATTGAATGTATAAATTACCTTGAGCAGTATGGCCATTTTCATGATATTGATTTTTCCTATCCATGAGCATGGTATATTCTTCCATTTGTTTGTGTCCTCTTTTATTTCACTGAGCAGTGGTTTGTAGTTCTCCTTGAAGAGTTCCTTTACATCCCTTGTAAGTTGGATTCCTAGGTATTTTATTCTCTTTGAAGCTGTTGTGAATGGGAGTTCATTCATGATTTGGCTGTTTGTTACTGGTGTATAAGAATGCTTGTGATTTTTGCACATTGATTTTGATTTTCTTATATGAGTTCTAAATGGGTCCTACAGCAGCAGAGAAAACTCACTATACCAGCAATGCATTTGGCCCAGGAACTGCTAATGAACATACAGTCCAGGGGTGGTTTGAGAAATTTTGCAAAGGGGATGACAGCCTTGAAGATGAGGAGCATAGTGGTTAGCCATCAGAAGTTGACAACGACCAATTGAAAGCAACCGTCAAAGCTGATTCTCTTACAACTACAGGAGAAGTTGCCAAATAACTAAATGTTAACCATTCTATGGTCATTAGGCATTTGAAGCAAATTGGAAGGGTAAAAAAGTTTGATAAATGGGTGCCTCATGAGCTGAGCAAAAATTAAAAAAAAAAATCGTCGTTTTGAAGTGTTATCTTATCTTACTCTACTCAACAACAATGAACCATTTCTTGATTGGATTGTGACATGCTATAAAAAAAATGGATTTCAAACGACAACTGGTGAAGACCACCTCAGCGGTTGGACTGAGAAGCTCCAAAGCACTTTCTAAAACCAAACGTGCACCAAAAAAAGGCCATGGCCACTGTTTGGTGGTCTGCTATCAGTCTGATCCACTACAGCTTTCTGAATCCCAGCAAAACCATTACATCTGAGAAGTATGCTCAGCAATTCAATGAGATGCATCAAAAACTGCAAGGCCTGCAACTGACATTCATCAGCAGAAAGGTCCCAATTCTCCACAACAACACCCAACCGCACATCGCACAATCAACGCTTTAAAAGTTGAACGAATTGAGCTATGAAGTTTTGCCTTATCTGCCATATTCATTTGACCTCTCACCAACTGACTACCACTTATTCAAGCATCTCAACAATGTTTTGCAGGAAAAGACTTCCACAAGCAGCAGCATGCAGGAAATGCTTTCCATGAGTTCGTCAAATCCCGAAGCATGGAGTTTTACATGACAGGAATAAACAAACTTATTTCTCATTATCAAAAAATGTGTTGATTATAATGGTTTCTATTTTGATAAACAAAGATGTGACTGAGCCTAGTTATAATGATTTAAAACCGCAATTACTTTTGCGCCAACCTTTTGCTGTGGGTCTGTCATATATGGCTTTTATTATGTTGAGATATGTTTCTTCTATCCCCAATTTTTTTAGGGTTTTCATCAGGAAGCAATGTTGAATGATTTTTTAATATATTGACATTGTATCCTACAATCACACTGGACTCATTTGTTGGCTCTATTTTTTTTTTCAACAGGGTCTCGTTCTGTCACCTAGGCTGGAGTGTAGTGGTGCCATAGCACCTCACTGCAGCCTCAAATTCTGGCTGAAAGGATCCTCCTATCTCACCCTCCCAATAGCTGGGACTACAGGCACACACCACCGTGCCCAGCTACTTAAATTTTTTTTTTTGGTAGAGACAGAGTTTTGCCATGTTGCCCAGGGTGATCTCAAACTCCTGAGTTCAAATGATCTTCCTGCCTCAGTCTCCCAATGTGTTGAGATTACAGAGATGAGCCACTGTGCCCAGTCAGTTCTAATTTTTTAATGCATGTTCTTTTGGGAATTCTATATACAGGATCATGCCTTCTGCAAATAGAAATAATTTCATTCTTTTTCAACTTTCATGTCTTTTTTTTTCTAATTTATTTTTAATTAAAAAATAAAAGTATACATATTTATTATGTGCAATATGATGTTTTGAAGTACGTATACTTTGTAGATTGGCTAAATAGGGCAAATTAATATGTGGATTAACTCACGTAGTTACCATTTTTTGTGATGAGAACACTTAAAAAATCTACTCTCATCCATTTTCAAGAACAATATGTTGTTATCAAATATAGTCTGTTATTAAGTGTAGTCACTATATTGTACAATAGCTCTCTTGAACCTATTCCTCTTAACTGAAATTTTTTATCGTTTGACTAACATGTCCCCCTACTCCCCTAGATCTGCCCTAGTAATCACCATTCTTACTCTCTGCTTCTATGAGTTCAACTTTTTTACATTTACATATACATGGGGGTGCTGAGGCAGGAGGATTGCTTGATCCGGGGATTGATTGCTCAACCCAGGAGATTAAGGCTGCAGTGAGTCGAGATTGTGTCGCTGCACTCTAGCCTGGGTGAAAAAGTGAAAGCTTGTTTAAAAACACACACACACATATACGTGTGTGTGTAAATATATATATTTATTATATATATACATAAAAAATCTCACTGGATGATCTGAAAATCAGAATGGAGATGATAGAGGAAGAAGCCAGTGACAAGAGAAAAATGAGGAAGAAGCAAAAGCGGAAACCCCTGATAAACCCATCAGATCTTGTGAGACTCATTCTTTATAGTGAGAATAGCACGGGAAAGACTGGCCCCCAAGATTCAATTACCTCCCCCTGGGTCCCTCCCACAACACGTGGGAATTCTAGGAGATACAATTCAAGTTGAGATTTGGGTGGAGGCACAGTCAAACCATATCACTCAACAATAAGAAGAGAAGATACAATTAAGAAATAGGTAAAGATTTGAACAGATACCTGGTTAGAAAGACATACAGATGGCAAATAAGCACACCAAAATGTGTTCAAAATCATCCGTTAGATAAATGCAAATTAATACAAAAATGAAATACCAATATACACCTATTAAGACAACTAAAAGAAAAAGGCAAAACATAACTGGCAATACCATCAGCTGGTGATAATAAAGAGCAACTTGTATTCTGAATCATTGCTAATAAGAATAAAGAAGTTACAGATTTCCTCAAATATTTAAGATGCACCTACCACATGGATCTAGCAATTCCACACCTAATTTTTGCCCTAGTGAAAAGGAAACCTATCTGTACACAAAAACCTAAATGATTTTTTTTTTTTTTTTTTTTTGACAGAGTCTCACTCTGTTGCCAAGGCTGGAGTGCAGAGGCACAATCTCGGCTCACTGCAACCTCTGCCTCGCAGGTTCAAGTGATTCTCCTGCCTCAGCCTCCTGTGTAGTTAGGATAACAGGCATGCGCCACCATGCTTGTCTAATTTTTTATATTCTTAGTAGAGATGGGGTTTCGCAATGTTGGCCAGGCTGGTCTCAAACTCCCAGCCTCAGGTCATCTGCCCACCTCGGCCTCCCAAATTGCTGGGATTACAGGCGTGAGGCACCCCAACTGGCCCTATATGAATTTTTTATAGCATTTTATTCATAGTTGACCAAACTGGAAACTACCCAAGCAACTGTCCATCAACAGGTGCATGGATTAATAAATTATGGGACATCTAGACAATGAAATACTACTGAGCAATAGAAAGGAACAAACTACTAATACAGCAACAAGTGTGAATCTCAAGGGCATCAAACTGAATGAAAGAAGCATATGTCAAAATGTTAGATACTCTGATTTAATTTACATGATGTTATGTACAAGAGAAAACTCTGGGCCTGGCTCGGTGGCTCACACCTGTAATCCTAGCAGTTTGGGAGGCCAAGGCAGGCTGATAACTTGAGGCCAGGAGTTTGAGGCCAGCCTGGCCAACATGGCAAAACCCTGTCTCCATTAAAAATACAAAAATTAGCCGAGTGTGGTGGCAGGCACCTGTAATCCCAGCTACTCTACTCGGAAGGCTGAGGCAGGAGACTCACTTGAACCCGAGATGTGGAAGATGCAGTGAGCCGAGATTGCGACACTGCACTCCAACCTGGGTGACAGTCCGAGACTGTCAAAAAAAAAAAAAAAAGGAAACCTCTAAGGAGAATAAATCAATGTCTTCCAGGATTTTAGGGGCTTGGGAAAGGCTTGGCTTTAGCAAAAGCACCAGAGATTTTTTTAGGTAGGATGGAAATGTTCAGAATTCGTATTGTGATAATGGTTATACACATCCACTCAGGTCCTAAATTCATTGTAAGTGTGAACAAACTGAACATAAACTTAAAGATAAATAACTATAAATTTTGGGTGTATTTGAGTATTGTGGTGACTGGTTGCATGGGTATATACATTTGTTAATACTCATTGATTACTTAAAATAAGTAAATTCTTTTTCCATAAAATTATAGCTTAACAAAGTTGAATTTTAAAACTAATTCAAGAAATCTACAATGAAAAGTTCAAAATATTGCTTTTGAGAAATTTCAATAAATTGGGAAAATAGAAATTGAGAAATAAATTGCTGTTTATAGACTGGCAGGCTAGGTAATCTTAAGATATCCACTTTCCTCAAACTGATCTACAAATGTAATCAAAACCCAATCAATATCCCAACAGGCTTTTCTGTATAAATTAACATGATGAACCTAATACTATGGAAATGCTTAGAACATCCAAAACAATACAGAAAAAAAAAGACAAAAGTAGGAGTATTTCAAGGCTGAAGACAAAACTGAAGTAACCAAAAAAGTTACTACAAATATTAATGTAAAGATAAACATACAGATAAATTGAAGACAATAGAGCAATCAGAAAGAAACTTAGATATAAATAAAGAATTGATTCTTAACCATAGAACTAGTATAATTCTATGGTAAAATGAAAATCTTTTTAAGAAATATTGCTGGATAAACTAAATATCTGTATGGAAATGAATGAATCTTGACCCCTACCTAAATCATGAAAAAACATTAATTCAAAATGAGTTTTAGACATAAAAGTAAAATCTAAGCCAACACCTCTAGAAGAAAACAGAAAATAAATCCTTTGCAACCATGGAATAGGCAAGGATTTCTGAGCGTGGTGACAAAAGGTATTGCATAAAATAAAAATTGATTAATTGAACTTTTAAAGAATATTCTGATTTTTAAATGGCAATCTAAGGAAAACAAAAATAGAAATGACAATCAGGGAGAATCATGCACAATACATATATCTGACTAATGGATTATATAGAATGTAATTGAGAATCTTACAATATAATAGTACAAAGGTTGTTTTGGTGTGTGTGGTTCTATCATCATCTATCGAATTTATCGAACAGCTTTATTGAAATAGCATTGATATAAATATTGTTTATATTTAAGATGTACAAGTTGATATTTAGATATGCTTATAAATTGTGAAATGATCACCACATTCCAGAACAGGAGGCTAGAAGCTGATAGTGACACCTACACCAAGTAAGATATATGAATGGTCATTAATCACATGAAAAATTACTCAGCATCATGACTCATCAGGGAAATGCCAATTGAAATCATAATGACATACTATTTTATACCAAATTCAATGGCTAAATTTTATTTTTTCATTATTTTATTTTCTTTTAGATTCAGAGGGTAAGGTACAGGTTTGTTACATGGATATATTGCATAATGGTAAGGATGGGGCTTCTAGTGAGCTCACCATGGAAATAGTGAACATAGTACCCAATAGGTGATTTTTCAACCCTAGCCCTCTTCCCACCCTCCCCACTTTTGGAGTCCCAGTGGCTATTATTTCCATCCTTATTTCCATGTGGACCCCCAATGGATAAATTTTAAAAGATTGAAACTACCACATGATGGCAAGATTGTGGAACAACTGGAAACCTCATACATTACTCATGGAAGTATAAAATGGTATGACTACTGTGAAACTGGAATTTTCTTATAAAGTTAAATGTACATTTAACATGTGATGCAGCATTTCTACTCCTAGGTATTTTGCAGCAGACTTGTACAAGAGTCTGTCAAACTAAGAGTATTATTCTTCATTAAGGCATGAAGATAACAATGATAAATAATAAACAAATATCTTCAACAAACAGATTAGAAATTGTCAAATATTCATAACAACAAAACACTACCGTACAATGAATAGGAATGAACTACTGATAATAGAATGAAATTTAAAAATATGCTGAATAAAAATAACAGACACATATAAGCATATACCATTTTAGTCTACATATATCAAAGCTCTAAGACAGATAAAACTAATAAAACTACTTATCGCGATACAAATGAAATCAATGGTTTCCTCAGGTGGAGATTTAGAAGGAAATAAAATACAAAGTTACAGGAATGCACTTTTTTGGCTAATGGAAACTTTCTATAGCTCAATTGTACCTCTAGGATACATTTATCAAAATTCATCGATACATTGATTGCAAAACCAAGTGTGATATATTTTACATAGATGATACCTCAAAAAGTTGATTTTAAAAAAAGAAGAGTGATGTAATGCAGAGCATCACAAGAAAATGTTAAATGAAATATAGAGTTACATTCACAACAACATTTGACAAAGAGTTAAATATGTATAGCAAGAGGCAGCATCAAGGCATAGAATGGATGGCAAAGAAGTCCAAGTTTATCCCAGAGCATCCATGGGTCAATGGTAAATTAGGATTCAGATTAGACATAACAGCTTACAATTGCTACTTTCTTGTGAGATAACTAACATGTTTACAACTTTCATGGAACAAAGCATGAAATTTATTGGGATGCCTCAATTTTTAAAGATAAAACCACAAATATTAAAATGAGTAATGGATAGATTTTTTAAAGTCAACTCCCATAATAATTATAGAAACACAAATATAAATAAACATGGGATTCCACTTTGTTCACCTCTTCTGCTTGACAAACTGAGAAAAGGATAAGGTGATACATCATTGTAAAGAATCTGTAGAAAAGGACACTGTTCAGCATGTTCCCAAGGTCACATACCTAGTAAGTGGTGAAAAAAATATTGGAACCCAGGTCTACCTGACTCAGAGATAGACAGTGTCCTCTCTTCACCAGTCTTCATCTCCTTCTCTGCTTGAAATTCCATTTTCATTACAGAAGCTAAAATGCCAGGCATAACTATGCTTCATACTTTATCATGAACTGTATTTGAAAATATCAATACTGTAATTCTGTCTATCTTTCTCTGCTCTCTCTCTGTCTCTATCAGTCTGTCTTTATACATATATGCAAATATACACACATACATAGGCATACATATATAAATACACATGCATGTATACAAACATATGTAAATACACACATATATATACACATATAAAGAGATGATATACACATATATGTGAATGTGTATACACATAGATGCATATATACATACACAGAGACAGATGCATACACCACACACACATGCATGTATTAGATATAAATGTCAAAGCCAAAACTACAGAGTGAATTTTAATGCGACATTGAAACTAGATTCAGTCAATGACAGCCACAATATATGTATGAAACTTTTTTGAGTGCCTAGAAAGTTTCATCAAATTTAGCAGAGACACGTAAAGAGGACATTATCTTTATACCCAAATAGTATCATGTTTTTATCAGTTTTATTGTGTTTTCTTTTCTTCTCCACAAATGGAATCATTTAATACAGGCCATTCTGGAATATGCCTTTACCATATTACTTGATATTATTTCATATCCCTTCCCTACAAAGGAATATGAATACTTACACTCCCTTCAACCTCGTTTTCTTAACATCTGTATTAGCACTCTATTGTATGTATGTAACATATGTATGTAATTATTATAGCACCTAGGACCTCAAATTCTCAGAGATTCTGGGGTGTTCTCTATCATCAAATACCTCAGTATTTTACTAACCCACTTTTCCCTGGCAGCTAAGTTAGAAAAGACAATTCATAACAAAAAGGAAAAAATACAACTAGCAAAACCACTAAATAACTTCATAGTCAAATTAGATTGGTCAAGAAATAAAATTCCCACCAGCCAGGCCGGCATGGCAAAACTCCATCTCTACTAAAAATACAAAAATTAGCCAAGCGTTGCAGTGCATGCTTGTAATCCCAGCTACTCAGGAGGCTGAGGCAGGAGAATTGCTTGAACCAGGCAGGCGGAGGTTGCAGTGAGCCAAGAGCGTAGCATTGCACTCCAGCCTGGGCAACAGAGCAAGACTCTGTCGAAAGAGGGAATGGAAGGGAAGGGAAGGGGAGGGGAGGGGAGGGAAG
>NW_012110352.1:1518498-1523498 GCF_000951045.1 Mandrillus leucophaeus | reverse complement strand
GGGCAAATATTACTATGAACAGCAAGCTTTGTTGCATTTCAACTTGGCCTAATCTGACTGTCATCCAAGATCTGTGGTAGCCTTCAGAACCAACAGCTTTTCATTTATGTTACCTGAGAAACCTGTAGCCTGGCAACCAGTGGAAGAGCAAAACAAGATTGGAGCTCCCTTACAATTCTAACCTCAGAGATTATTATTTGACCCATCTGGCAGCTCTCTGAAATGCTCCACTTGCAGACATGACTTCATTTTATCTCACTGAAGCATCTATTTTGTGTAAACTGGCCTGCCCTTAGCACATTTGAAAAAACATTCAGCAGCAATTGTTTAACATTGCAGCTTCCAGATGTGGTAATACGATATCAGTGAGGACTAACAAGAAGCATCAAAAAACCTTAAAATGAAAAAGTGACAAAAGAAATTTCCACAGAATGTTTTGAAAAGTTCCAATATAAATGAGATCTGAAAGGCCATGAGCATGTGCAGAACTGTGTGCATACTCAGGAAATACCTGAGAAGGCCCTAAGCGTTCATCTATCACTGATGTTGAGGCTCTGAACAAGCAGAAAATGAAAGCTTAGGCAGGATAATAGACTGCCTAACTGAGTGTTAAAGGCATCCCGAAATATAAACACAAAGAACCTAGGTTACACCTAAAAGACTTATTGGTTCAAGCCACTTAATGAAATGTCTGTCTAATCATTAGCTGATCATTGTTAGAGAATTCAGTGGCCACAGGTGACAAACTATCCAGGCTTTAAAGAATTATTTGAGTAAAGTTACTATGTAAGAAAACAAGAATAAAAACAAGAACAGACAACAAATTTGGGGAGGGAGACGGAATCCTATTTCCAGAGTTGCCACATCCTATTGTTTAAAAGGTCCAACTAAAACAATAACAACAACAAAACTATAAAATATGCAAAGAACCAAGAAAGCATGGCTCATGAACAAAGAAAGAAGTCAATAGAAACTGTTACTGCTGAAGCCCAGACACTGGGTTTATCACAGAGTTTAAATAAATTATTATAAATATGTTCAAATAGTTAAAGGAAAGAACAATATTTCACCTAATAGAGACTATAAGAAAGAGACATTATTTAAAAAGGAAAAATCACAATTCTGGATTCAAAAAGTACAGTAACCAACATGAAAAATTTCCCACTGGGGCTCAATAGCAGATTTGCTAGCAAAAAAAAAAAAAAAAAAAAGAATCATCAAATTTGAAGGTAGGTCACTTGAGATTATCCAGACAGAAGAACAGGGGGAAAAAGGAATGAAGAAAATTGTAGATCTAGGAACCTATGGGGCAAAAATAAGGCATTCTTAGAAGGAGAGGAAAGAGAGGAAGGGGCAGAAAGAATGTATAAGAAATAATGGTCAAAACTTCCCAAATTAATTGAAAAAACATTATCCTATGCATTCAAGAAGTTCAATGTCATACCAGTAGAGTAAACTCAGAGGAGACACACCTAGGCACAATATAATTAAACTTCCAAAGCCCAAGACAAAAAGATCTAGAAACAACAAGGGGAATAAACTTATTACATATAAAAGATTCTCAATAAGATGAATAGCTGACTTCCCATCAACCACTATGGAGGCCCAAAGGCAGTGGGATGATATATTTTAGGTTTTGAAAGAAAAAGATTGTCAGCAACAATTCTATGTCTATATAAAAACTATTTTTCAAATTTGAAGAAAGATTAAGACTTTTACTGAAAAAACAGAGATTCTGTCACTAGCAGACCTGTCCTATAAGCAGTATTAAAGGGAATCTTTCAGGCTGAAATGCAAGGACACTAGACAGTAACTCTACATAAAATGATAAAGAGCACCAGAAAATGTAAGTAGATAGGTAAATGTAAAGACAGTGTAGGTGAATTTCTGTTTGTTTCTGTATTTTTTCCTGTCTGATTTAAAAGACATCATAGAAAACAATAATTATTAAAATGCACTGATGGGCTTATAATATGTAAGGATGAAATTTATATGACAGTGATAGCCGAAAGAAAGAAGGAGAAAATGCTAATAGTTACAAAAAGTTTGTTTTCTATTGAAATTAAGTTGGTTCTTAATCCATCCTAGATTGTTTTAAGCTAAAATGCCAATTGCAAATCCTAGAGCAACCAATAAGAAAATAACTTAAAAATATAGTGAAACTGACAATAAGGCAATTATAATAGTATAGTAAAACTATGTGTTTAACATAAAGTAAGGAACTATGAAGAAATGGAGGGAAAAAAGACATAAAACATATGGCAAAGAAATATCCAAATATCCCACATAAATCCTATCTTATCAGTAATTGCATTTAATGTAAATAGACTAAGTCCTCTAATCAAAAGACAAATTTGTAGAATGGATTTTTAAAACCACAATTCAATTATTCTGTCTGTATGGGACACATTTCAGATTCAAAATAGAGTGACAGTAAAAGGATGGAAAATATATATGCCATAGAAAGAGTGACCAAAGGTGCATTTGCTACCATATCATACAAAACAGACCTTACGATAGAGTTATCAAACAGAGATGAAGGAAGACAGTTCATGATTAAAGGGTCAATTCATAGGAATGAGTTAACAAATATAAATATATGTACCAAAGAACAGAGTATCAAAATGTCTGAAACAAAAAGTGATACAACTGAAGAAAAAAATATATGCAATTCAACAACAATAGTTGGAGACTTCAACAGTTTACTTTCACAAACGGATGGAACAACTAGGCAGAAGATGAAACAGAAATTAGAATATTTGAACACCATTATGAATGAGTTAGATCTATAGACATCTAGAAGAATCTACTCAACAGCATAATACACATTCTTCTCAAATGGACACGGAATATTCTCCAGAATAGACCTTATATTAGGCTGTAAAACAAGCATCAATAAACTTAAAATATTTTAAATCATGCTAAGTAATTTTTCTGAAGGCAATGGAATGAAAGTATGAATCAATAAAAGTAAGATGTGGAAAATTCATAGAAATTAAACAACCTAATCCTAAATAACCTACGAATCACAGAAGAACTTACATTAGAAATTCTAAAATAATTATATATGAATGAAAGGAAAATTTATCAAAACTTATAAGATGTAAATATACCCAAAGTCAGTCCAAGAAATAGAATAATAAAGATAAGAGTAGTAATATGTAAAATAGATAATAGAAAAAGAATACAGAGAATCAGTGACAAAAAGGTTTTGTTCTTTAAAAAGTTCAACAAAAGATACAAATCTTTAGCTAGATTGACCAAGGAAAATCTTGAGAAAAATTGAATTTAAAACATCAGAAATAAAAGAAGGAATATCATTACTGATGCCACAAAATTAAAAAGGATTACAAGGACGTACTTTGAAAAATTTTATGCCAACAAATTATATCTCCTAAATGAAATGTGCAAATTACCTGGAAGACACAAAGTACCAAAATCAACTAAAACATAAATAGAAAATCTGAAACGACCTCTAACAGAGGATAGAATTACTAATCAAAAAGCTTCCCACAAAGAAAAGCCCGGGTCCAAATGGCTTCACTAGGTAATTCTACTCTCCATTTAAATAAAACTTAACATCAATCTTTTAAAACTCTTTCAAAAAATAGATAGGAGGAGGCCCAGCACAGTGGCTCATGCCTGTAATCCCAGCACTTTTATAGGGCGAGGCAGGCGGATCACAAGGTCAGGAGACGGAGACCATCCTACTCGGGAGGCTGAGGCAGTAGAATGTCATGAACCCGGGAGGCAAAGCTTGCAGTGAGCCGAGATCACGCCACTGCACTACAACCTGGGCAACAGAGTGAGACTCCGTCTCAAAAAAAAAAAAAAAAAAAAGATAGGAGGAAACATTTCTTAACTCATACTATGAAGCCAATATTACCCTGATACCAAAGACAAAGATATAACATGAAAAGACCTAAAGCTCAAAACCCCCTATGAATACAGACATAAATATCATGAACAAAATATCATCAGTACTCATCCATCAACATATGAAAATGATTATGCACTATAACTATGTGGAATTTATTTTAAGAATGCAACAGCAATTAACATATAAGAATCAGTCAGTGCAATTGTTGGGAAAGGCAGTCATGCCCAATCTGTCAACCCCCACTTGGCTGTATAAGAATGAGCTTTGGGCCTGGAACATTTCCTTACTGGAAGATGAAGAATCTTCACAGGCTATGCTGGGCTTATCATCTTGTGAGGGGATATCTTTCCCTCTTCTGACCTTGATGTATACTCTTTTTCTGCTTAAGTGTATGCCTGAGTGTCCCCAAGGCATGCCCTCAGTTTTCTGCATCTCAGACCCCACAAGGGAGGGGATGGGGTCCTTCCACTGCAGCATGAAATGGGGTACATGAAGTCACAGTGCCTGAGTTGGCTGCCTAACTGACCCACTAACCATAGGAACTAACATATTAACAGGGACTGGAACTTACGTGTACCTCATCGCTCTTCTTGCTATAAGAAACACTCTATCACTTGAGCCTGATGTGCATAATACTACTCTCAGCAACCTCAAATAGTTCACTAGTTCCTTCCCAAGTTGGCACTTATCTACCTTTTAATATTGGCCACCCTCGTGTTATATTCTATATTGTGGCACAGTTTAACAACCCAATAAATAGTGAAATAGTAATGCACCATATTCATAGTCTAAAGAAAATTACATAATGATCTCAATAGATGCAGGAAGAAATATTTGACAAAAATCAAACCACTTTTCATAAGAAATACATTCAACAAAGAATAGAAGGGAAATTTCTTACCTGTTAAATAGCATCTGTTAAACCCTCTCCCCCATCATACTTAGTGGTATAAAACTGGGATGCAAGGCTGGTTCAACATATGCAAATCAATAAATGTAATCCAGCATATAAACAGAACCAAAGACAAAAACCATATGATTATCTCAATAGATGCAGAAAAGGCCTCTGACAAAATTAAACAGCCCTTCATGCTAAAAACTCTCAATAAATGTGGTATTG
>NW_012110352.1:1431673-1516548 GCF_000951045.1 Mandrillus leucophaeus | reverse complement strand
TGTGCACATGTACCCTAGAACTTAAAGTACAATAAAAAAGAAAAAAAAATGGAAAGATTTCCCCCAAGTTTAAGAACAGAAAATGATGTCTGCTCTTGCCACTTATATTGAAAATTGTACTGGAGGTTTTAGTAAGCACAATTAAGCAGGAAACATAAAGAAAGACATGCAGGAGACAGACAGACAGATGTCAGCAGGATGGGAGAATAGGACATTCTAGCACTTATCCCCCCACAGAAACGTCAACTTGCCTAAGTATCCATGCATGAAAATACCTTCACAAGAGCTAAGGAAACCACGTGAGAGATTACAGCACATGGTTGTGGCACATAAATAAGAAAAGATTCATTGAAGAGGGTAGGAAGAATGGTTTTACATTACCCACATCACCTTTTCCCACAACCATAGCAGCATAACATGGAGAGAGATAATCCCTACTTGGGGGAAGGAGAGGGAAGTGAACATTGCACTTTGTCTTGGCCCTCAACACTGGGCCACCCAAGTAAAACCCAGTACCAGACATGTTGCTAATACCCTAAACTCCATGCCAGTACCCATGGACTGAGTCTCCAGGGCCAACTCAGCATCAGGCTGCATCCCATAGCCCCAGGCTCCAGGCTTGCCTGGCTGACTCAGTCTCTGGGCCACTCTACCTCCAGGCCAACACCACCAGCAGCCCTACGCTCTAAAACAACTCCAGTAGCCTAGGGCTTCAGGCCCAGCCCAATGCTAGGCAAGCCCCCACAGATTCAGGTTCTAGTTTCCATCCCAGGGCCAGGCCAGCCCCAGCAACCCTGGGCTATAGACCACATCTGAGCTGACCCCAATGGTCCCAGGCCTCAGGCTTGCCCCAGCGACAGAACAGCCCCCACAGCCCTTGTTATCAGGCTAGCACCTATGGACCCAGCCTCCAGGTCAGCCTCTGTGGATACAGGCTCCAGGTCAACCCAGCACCAAGCCAGCCCCCTGCAACCCGAGGCACCAGGCCTGCCCCAGGGTTCAGAACAGCCGAGAGCCAGGTCAACTCACACAGCCCTAAGCTCCAGGCCCATCTCAGCACCAGGTGAGTACTATTGGCCTCAGCCTCAGGTACCATACTGGCCCCAAGGGACCCTGGATCCAGGACTGTCCTCATGGCCCAAAGCTTCAGGTCAGCCTCTGTGTCACCAATCACCAGACTATCACTCTTACTACCAGGCTCCAGACCAGTTCTCACAAACCCAGGCTTCACACTTGCCACAGGACCAGGCTGGCCCCAGGCTCTGGGGTGGTCTCTGAGTCCCCAGGCCCCAGAGTATCCAGAGTCACAGCCTGATCCAGCAGACCCAGGGCCCAGATCTATCCCAGTTTACCCAGACTCCAGGCCAGACCCTATGGACCCAGGCTTTAGGCCAGCCACCAAGGTTACAGGCTCCAAGTCTGTCCATGAGGACTCAAGCTCAAGCCCACCCCTACAAGCCAAATAAACAGGTCCATCCCCATGGATCCAGGCTCCTGGTCCAAACCAGTGGAATCAGACACCAGGCCCACCCACTTACTAATGCAGGTACCAGGCCAGACTGCTTCCAGACTCCAGAAGCAAGTCTGCCCATGGGCCACACCAGATGGCCTGCCCAGAATCTCTAGAAGGTTTGACTCATGTAGGGCTTTCTCAGAAAAATTAGTCTGCAAAAATTGGAATAAGTCCATACTTCTTCAAATGTGCAGACATCAATGTAAGGCAACCAGAAATGTGAATAAGTAAGGAGAAATAGCACCACCAGAAGAATGCCAGAATCTCCCAGTAGATGACCTCAAAGAAATGAAAATGCCAACTTCATTTTCATTTCAATTATTTTAATTGCTTTTTTTTTTTTCCTCTGGCAGTTAGTCTTCATTTCTTTGAGAAAGAAGATACCAACTACCAGGGAAAAAATTCAAAACAATTGTTTTAAGGAAGCTTAGCAAACCTCAGAAAAAATACAGAAGAACAATTTAATAATATCAGGGAAATAATAAACAACCAAAATGAGAAATTTAACAGAGAGATTGAGATTATTTTTGAAAAATCTAACAAAAATTCCAGACCTGGAAAATGCAATGGATAGAATGAAAAATGCAATAGAAGAGCATCAATGGCAGAATTGAACAAGGGGAAAAACAGATCTGTAACTAAAGAAAATAATCTGTCTTCAGATTATTTGAAAATATACAGTCAAAAGAGGAAAAATAGAATGCAACAAAATGGAGAAAGCTTACAGGATTTATGGCACCACATCAAGAAAGCAAATCTTCAAGTTATAAGAGTTCAAGAAGGACAGAGAGGCAAAGGGGATAAAAAAGGTTACTTAAAGAAACAATAGCAAAAAACTTTCTAAATCTGGGGAAAGATATAAATATCCAGGTATAGGAAGGTCAAGGTTTCCAATAAGATTCGACTCAAACAATTCTACACCAAGATATATTATGCTGTAAATAATAATAATAATAATAATTAATAATAATAATAATAGGATCCTGAAATCAGTAAGAAAAAAGAAACAAATCACATATAAGGAAGTTTTGATAAAGATAACAGCAGAAACCTAATAAGCCAGGAGAGTGGGATGTGTGTCTATCTCCCTTAACCTCTAGAGAGTGAACTTCTAAATCATCAGGATTTTACAAGATTTTATCTCTGCCCCCAAAACACACTGATAAATATCTGTTAAAATGAAGTTAGCATAATCCAACCACACTCCTTTTTTGTCACCAGTGTTGACATACTAAAATGTATTATCATGTAGCAACAGGCAGTATTCCTTATGATATGGCTGGAATCACAAAAAGCACAGGGCCTTTGGTCACCATTATTTAAAATGAAAGGACATTCCAAATTGGATTTTGTCTATGCAGTATCATTTGAAGGGCATCAGATTGGTCCTGACTGGTTTCTGCTTAGCTGGCACTCTTTCTGCTAACATTTTTAAAAAGTCCTGCATGGTCTTTCTAGGAATCTTATTGGGGTTCACTTCCATTAGACAAAATACATATCCATAATTCTCTTTGACATAAGCAGTTTGGGTCTTGGGCTGTTGCTGAGACTGCTTAGGAGCAACACCCTTAAACTTCTTAGAAGGCATATTGTTTCATTTAAAGGATCTCTGAGGCACTGCCCAGATCTTTCTGAGGCTTTATAGTCATTCCTTTGGCTTCATCTTTATAACTCTTATTTTCCTGGATGGCTTCTAGATTTGCTCTTTGCCCAAAATCCTTTTCTTAATTTTGGCATCATTTGCCATTTAAGAAAGGCTAGGAATTTTGAAAGCAATAAGTGCTACCTACTTTTTGTTTAAGCTAAAGTCCTTCATTTAGTTAAACTTTCTTTTCACACATTTTCCTACAAACAAGAAGCAGCAGCCAGTGGGCACCTTCAACACTGTGTCTGAAAATCTCCTTTGTTATATCACGCATTTCAGTAGGTGTAGATTTTCTACTCCCCACATTATTGCAATATGTGACAAGGCATCCTTTTCCTCCAGATTCCAATAAAGTTTTTCTCATTTCCATTTAAGCTTTCTGAGACAACTTTCACAATGACCGTCAGGTTTTTGATAACAGTCTGGTCCAAGTATCTTTGACTTTCACTAATACTCCCCTCAAACTCCTCCCAGCTTCAGCCCTCTGTCTGGTTTCAAAGCCATTCCCCAATTTTAGGTTTTAGTTACTGCAGCAACTTACACTTAGTACCAACAGGTGTATTAGTTGCCTATTGCTATTAATACATACAAATGTTTTGTCACATATGTCTCAGCTCTATTAAATGAGAGAGCACTACACTAGGACATGAACACCAGGAGGCAGGGATCACCAAAACAACCTTGGAGGCTGGCTATCCCAGTGCCTATGCTGAACCACTTGTTAAATACAATACTGCTCTGATATCCAGGCTCAAAGGGGCTTTTCATTTACTTAATGCTTCAGAGGTTCCACATCTGCCCTCTTTCAGCCCCATCTCTCTGCAAATGGCCAAGAGTCTAATGTATGGAGTTTAGGGGATGGGTACACTCGGAACCCATACCCCCTTCCTCTAAACATGCTCCAGGTGCCTGGGTCCCTGAATTTTCTGCCCAAGTGTTCCCGAGCCCCAAACCCCAAGTTCCAAGCAACCTGTAGACTTCTATTCACTGGTTCTGTGCTCCTGAGTGTTGAGTGCACTGCCTTTGCAGTGATGGTTGCAAATCAGGATGCTGCATAGAGCATTTTCAGGACCTTATAGATGATATAAATGATTATATTTTCTTATATTTTTCATGGAAAATAGCTTATTTGGGGTGATACTCTTATCCAGATAATTGTGACAGGTAGCTATTACACCTCCCACGCCTTTACTTTTTCTTATAGTGAACCAATGTAAAGTTGGAATTTTCCTATTAATATTTTCTTTTCAAAAGTTTGCAATAAAACTGTTGCTTAATGAAGAAGTAAAGAATATCTAGATACCAAGAAGCACGTTCTGATGAGTTGTCAGGTTCTTTATAGCTTCCTTGGTCTCTGCTCTATGAAAAACTAAATTACAAAAACAAAACCCTTCTGTAGCTTATCTCAACCTGTATGTAGCAGTGGAGAACAATAAAAAAGGACATTGACAGTTCAGATCTGAGCATTGTCAGAGAAGCAAAGCATTCTTAAGAAGGATTGTGTGCCTGATCCAACTGATGGCAGATAGCCTCCTCCAGGTGGCTATTGGCATGGGAAAGAAGTAGTCTTGAGAAAGAGGATTTAGGCCTTGAATTTGGGGAGAAAGCAAGATGTGTGGGAAAGAAGGTGGATGCAGTGGAGCATGGTTAGAGTGGCAGAACGGTCGGTGGTTATACTTTAGCCTTGCCCAGGGACTAGGTATGTTGCTCCAAGCCCACAGAAAAAGGGGCTATGGGATCAAGCTGAAGAAGCCGTTTCTGAACCAAGGGGCAGCACTGTTTCTGCGCTTAGACAACAAACTGTGACAAGCAGTGAGGGAGAGGAAGGAGTAAGAGACCAAATATTTAAACTAGATCATCTGTACCTTTTGTAATATTTGCAGGGTTCTAGGCAAGAGTTCATTTGGAGGCCTATGTGCCATGTGTACAAATACCTGAAAGGTTCAAATCAACTAATAAACTGTTAAATATAATATCTTTCCTATCATGATAGATATACCTTCTTATCAATCTGAAAGGCAGTGTTAAATTTAGAATACTTGGTGTATTTTAAAGATCTTTTTTCTTATTTAGTTTATGGAAGAAATTTAGAAACATAGAACTTTCAGTAACAGGTATATATCAGGAATAGTTGGGTGAGGTGCCAGGCTATGCCTCTTAAGTACCTGAAACCTCCAGGGATGCCCTCTCCTGGGCCCAGTGCATTGGTTGTTCATCGGGGCATAAAAATGAACCACACAAAGAAGGGCTGTGTGTGTGTGTGTGTGTGTGTGTGTGTGTACGTAAAAATCTCGTAACAAGAGTGACATCCCATCACCTTGGCCATATATTTTCTATTCCTATTGCCATATATTTCCAAATATTTTCTATTCACTTTTAGAATGAAGTCACAGGCTCTGCCCAATAGAAGGGGAGGGAATTATTCAAGACTGTGAACGCCAGAAGGTTGGGATTATTGGGGGTCAACTTAGGGTCTGTCCATGATACTTGAACACCTCAAAGTTCTGTTCCAGTGATGTAGCTAGAGCAGATCCACACCCTCAGACCCCTGTACTACATCCCAGGCCCCAGATCCCCCTCATGCCTCAGCACTTCTCTGCATACGCTGAGCTCCATTCCTCACCTCAAGTGGCTACAATATGCATATATATATGATATATATGGATACTGAAGCCCACCCACCCCTTAGTTACCTCTCAGTGCTGACAGAATACATTGACAGTGCACTTAACTTTCAGAAGCACAAGTCTCAGTGAACAGGAGCCTGCAGGCCTCTTGGGGTTTGGGGCCACTTGGACAGCAAATTCAGGGTTCCAGATAACCGAAGCATGTTTAGGGGTGGAAGGCACAGGTTCTGAGCGAGTGCATAGATTCTCGTGACCCCAAACACTGAACTCTTGGCTGCTTGCAGAAAGGTGAGACTGGAAAAAGGCAGGTGTGGAGCCTCTGTAGTGTGGGGACCATGAAAAGCCCTGGCTAGACAGTGTAAGTGAAAGTCTGTGAGGTTGAGTTTATGGTTTATAAAAGAACACAGGCTTTTAGTGTGGAAAGATTTATTTATGTCTCTAAATGGTCTTACAAGAAAAAAATGTTTAAAAACATTCAAAACCATCACCACAAATTAACTACTAGTGCATATGTATGTAGTAAAAGGAATGTATGAGTGTGATGTATGCCTATGTAGGATGCAGAAAGTCATGTATGAGAACAATAAACATTTTAGTAGCTGTGACTTGTGAAGAGAGACAAAGGAGAATTTAATTGGAGGGGGTACATGGGGGCCCTCAAGTGCTTTTGTAATGTGATATTGCTTTAGTTGAGTGATGGGTACATAGATAAAATATTCTATGTTCTATTGTCTAGGTTGGCAATATTTCCTAATGAAAAAATAAAAATTAAGAGAGGAAAGGGAGAAAATTGAACAAAGAACTGGAATCTGTTTAAAGGACAAAAATGAAGTCGTTGGTGACCAGAGTAGAGGATTAGAAAGGGAAAAGACAAGGTTTTGAAGGTGGAAGGCCTCATTCTACTTTTACTTAAGTTTGCTTCAGTGCTCTGTAGACAGCCTTAATACCTGCTTTCATATTTTTTGGGAGCACATCTGTTTTGTATTATTTTATGAGATGGTCAGTCAGGTGCAGCCACAAAAGGAGACAGAAAAGAGACTCAAGAAAAAAAGTTGATTACGCTATTATACTCACAGGTCCTGGAGACAAGAGGCATGCCATGTCACTCAGAGCCACATAGTGAAGATAGCAGGGTGGTCAGGAGGCAGAAGACAGGAAAAAGGGACCCTTAGGCCAAGGCATTATTGGAATTTCTGTGGGAAAGGCAAGGCAGTGCAGGGTGAACTGTTCAGGGTTGGCTAGTTTGAATAATTTTGGAGGTCTCTAAACCATATGAGTGGTCTCTAGTTGCCTGGTATCTAGTCCTGGGATGATTAAGGCAGAGGAATACTGCCTCCTGGGGTGAGAGGGCCAGACAGTGGGGGTATGGTTGTGGGTTGGCTAGGTGGCATAAAGACATGCTCTGTTTGAGCCCTTTGTTATCTTTGAGAATTGCCTAGCCCAGGGAGGTGTAGTCTGTCCCCAGCCAGTATTTTTCTCTTTTTTTAGATGTCAAAACATCATAATATACAGGAATATTTTAAATTGGAAGTGTTTACAGTACAATTGGTCCTCTGATGTTTTGGCATCATATTAAAGAAACTTTGAGGTGATGATAGTGGAGACGTTTAAAGACTAATATATAAATTTCCCCAAACAGCATAGAAAACATTTTATTATGAGAATAGGAAAGAAGGAACACAAGTAGAAATACAAGGAGTCTCTTCAGGCTGCTCCATAACTAAATTTTCCATTTGTGTGGCATTAGCCAAGTAAAATAGATCTGAAATTTTGAAATCTCTAACAATATCTTAATGGAGTTGTAGTGTGTTAGAAATATGCTCAGGTCAAGATGCCAGGTTATGTTGTCAGAGGGTATGAAATGGTAAGCCAGTAAAGTATATGTAAATATCAGTGATATTTGTGTGTAGCCCAGGGGAAGGAGTCATTTTGGTTGGAGACACAGGCAGGAGGTCATCCTGAAAACTTGGATGGGGTTTAGTAGGAGTAGGTAGTAGGGAGTCAGTGGTCCTCTCCCTAGGGGATCATGAGGTTGACTGATAAAGAGGCAGGTGCCTCCTGGGGAAAGCAATAATCTCCATTAATGTTTAAAGGAATACAGACAGTACTAACCTCAATCAGATTTCTCTTTAGGCATAGGAATTGTGGGGAAAGATAATTTAGTTTTTTCTTTGTTTTTCTTTTTTTGTTTTTTTGAGACAGTGTCTCATTCTGTTGCCCAGGCTGGAGTGAAGTGGCACAATCATTCCTAGGCTCAAGCAATCCTTTCATCTCACCCTCCTACCAAAGTGCTGAGATTACAGGCAGGAGCCACCACACCTGGCTGGATTTCTTTTCTTACTCAACACTAACTTCATGGCTGAGGCACATATAACAAGAAACAGATTAACAAAAGAAAAGCATACACATTTACTTAATGTAAGTTTTACATGGCATGGAAGCCTTCACAGATGAAAACCCAAAGAAACAGAGAAACCTGTGTATTTTTATGCTTGGGTTTGATGAAGAGTGGACAGTCATGCAGACATGATAGGACAAAGGGGACATGTAATGATAATAACTTGAAGGAACTTAGCAAGGCCTATCTTTTCCAAATTATTGGTGTCTCTGTGTCTTTGAGGATAAGGATGCTCCTTTCCTCTGGGTATAAGAAGGTAATATGCTTCAGTTTTGTGTCCCCACCCAAACCTCATCTCAAATTGTAATCCCCACATGTCGAGGGAGGGACGTGATTGGATCATGGGGGCAGTTTCCCCTATGCTGTTCTTCTGATAGTGAGTGAGTTCTTGTGAGATTTGATGGTTTTATAAATGTTTGGAATTTCCTCCTTTATTCTTCTCTCTCTCTTGTCCTTGCTTCTCCTTCACCTTCTGCCATGATTGTAAGTTTCCTGAAACCTCCCCAGCCATGTGGAACTGTGAATGAGTCAACTAAACCTCTTTCCTTTCCTTTGTAAATTGCCAAGTCTCAGGGACATTCTTTCTTTTTTTTTAGACAGAGTCTTGCTCTGTCACCCAGGCTGCAGTGCAGTGGTGCAATCTCCTCCTCCCAGGTTCAAGAGATTCTCCTGCCTCAGCCACCTGAATAGCTGGGATTACAGGTGCATACCACCATGCCTGGATTGTTTTTTTTTTTTTTTTTTTTTTTTTTTTTTTTTTTTTTTTTTGTAGGGACGGGCTTTCGCCATATTGGCCAAGCTGTTCTCAAACTCCGACCTCCTTCCTTGGCCTCCCAAAGTTCAGGGATTACAGACATGAGCCACCACACCCAGCCTGAGAAGTTATTTATAGCAGTGTGAAAATAGACTAATACAGGAGGGTACTTCTGGAATAAAAGTTTTATGACTTGCTTCAGGGGAAAAGTGTGAGCAGAAGGTGAGAGTGACCTTTCTGCCTCTGCTATTTCTCAAATGCCAAGGTGCCATATTTTGGGGTGGCATGTCCTGATCCCCATCAGAGTGTAGGTGTGTACATTTGCAAAGCAAGGACTATATCAGGATCAAACAGACAGGGAGCTCAGAGACATAATAGAATCCTTAATATCGAATGAAGTAAAGCAAAAATGTGGGGCCTTAGAAAAGGCTGTCCATAGGTGTCACTGAGCAAAGGTTTTAGTGTCTAAGATGAAGTCATTTCCAAGATGGGGGGCGGGGTGCTGAAGTCATCTCCCACAGTGAGGTCTTGGGCCAGGGTGATATCCTCTGAGATGTAGGACTAGGATGTTCTTTTTGAGTTAGTACACACTCAAGTTGATGCGGACCTCAGCATCTGCCATGTTTGAACGAAGCAAGCACTTACTTGGAGGGCTTGGGCGCTCCCAGATTGTAAACATTGTAAACATCTGGGAGCGCCCAAACCAACAGTAAGATCAATAGTCGACCAGGCCCGGTGGCTCACACCTATAATCCCAGCACTTTGGGAGGCCAAGATGGGCAGCTTACTTGAGCCTAGGAGTTCAAGACCAGCCTGGGCAACATGGAAAACCACTGTCTCTACTAAAAATAGAAAAATTAGCTGAGCATGGTGGTGCAGGCCTGTAGTCCCAGCTACTCGGGAGGCTGAGGTGGGAGCATCACCTGAGCCAGGGATGTGGAGGTTGCAGTGAGCCAAGGGTGTGCCACAGCACTCCAGCCTGTGTGACAGAGTAAGATCCTGTCAAAAAAACCCAAAAAACACAAAAAAACAAAAAAAAAAAAAAGAAGAAGAAGAAGATCAATAGCCAACAGAATGGTGTGCAGCTGCACCTGACAGGGTTTTTTATTTTTGTGTTTTAGGTGGAATTTTAGGTTCAGATTGTTCCCATATCAGATAAGCAGCTGACTGGCCTGTGGAACAATCTATGGTTAATGAGTCCCAGGAGATTTTGTCCCTTAAATATGACCTGCAGTTTTTGTGGGATTGTGGTGGGATTAAAAATGTATAAAAAAATACGTTAAGGCCTGGGACAAGACAGAGAACTTTAGGAGTTTATTTGTTGGACTGAAATTTTAAAAAGAGTCATTTTAGGAGACCATTAGGTCTCAGTTAAACTGGCTATGTGGGGTCTATCAGGAACATGGAAATTCTATTTAATGTCTATTTCAAGAGTGCAACAGTGTGTATTCTAAGAAGTGAATGTATGTGTGTGTCTTGGTTACAACCAGTAATGTCTGTAACTCTCAAGAGAGTGTAAACCAAAAGGTATATGACAGTCTCAGTTTCTAGAAGAGCTCAGTCATTTGTTATTTTGATGATGTACTGCATGAGGCTGAGGGAAGCAATTTCTTGCATCAGAAGCACTTGGGCAATTAATGGCTATCGTAAGTGGTCCAGAGACTACAGGAGGCATGAGAAGAGGGTGCCACTGTCTCTACAGTGAAGGAGTTTGTGAGTGCTCTAACAGGAGTGTTTGAAAGTAAAATTTGTAAATGTGGAATATGTTGTTACCAGAACCCAGAGAGTACTCAAAGATGTTGGACTTATATGTTCTTAATGAGGGCATCAAATACATCTCCTTGAAAGAGGATGCCATTAATGTAATGTTATACCTGTGTTCCTGGAGAAAGATAGATACAGTAAGATCTTGCCTGCAAAGATTGTTCATAAGGAAAGCTGTTAAGGTACCCCATGGGTAGCCTGTAAAGGGTGTCTTATGTCCCTTTAGAGGAAGAGGTAAAATGTAGTTGAGAGGATGTTGAAATAGGCACTGAGCAGACCATGTTAGACAAATCTATACGAGTAAAATATTCCCTGATTTTAAATGGAGGAGTGGATATTGTGTATGGGAGGGGGAGTCTTGATGGATGGGAACACAGAATTAACTTTGTAGTAATCTACCATAAGGCATCCTTTACTTTTTCCAGATTTAGAATCGAGCAAAATTGGGCTGTCAAATGGAGAAGCAGTGGGGACAACCATCCCATTATTAATCGGTTTTATATAATAAATTTTAATCTTTGAAGGCCCTGTTTTAGTCACATTGGGCCATACTGTTTTAACTATGGGTTCATGGGATCCCATTTAATCAAGCCAATTTATAAGTGTTGTTAAAGTGAATTAAAGTGAAGACTAGGCCTGAAGAATCCCTGAGCAGATGAAGTGACTTTAACTTTTCTTGATTTGCAAACATAAACAAAACTTAACTTGAACTGTTTCTTGTAAATGCCTATATTAAAGAAAAATAGAATTTACACTCAACCAATCAGAAAAAGCTAACAAACTTACATAACTAGAGATTATAGCAGCTAACAAACTTATATAAGTAGAGATATATATGTTGACAAAAGAGTCAAACTCTGTAAAATATTTTAATATATTTATTCTGAGGCAAATATGAGTGACCAATGGCCTGTGACACAATCCTCAGGAGATCCTGAGAACATATGCCCAAGGTGGTCAGGCCCCAATTTGGTTTTATGTATTTTAGAGAGACATAAGGCATCAATCGATACATGTACAATGTACATTGGTTCAGTCTGAAAAGGTGGGACAACTGAAAGTGGGGACTTCCAGGTCATAGGCAGATTCATAGATTTTCTGATTGATAGTTGGTTGAAAGAGTTGTTATTATCTATAAGACTTGGAATCAATAGAAAGAAATTTCTGCATTATGATAAGGGGTTGTGGAGACCAAGGTTTTATCATTCAGATGAAGCCTCCAGGTAGCAGACTTCAGAGAGAATAGATAGTAAATGTTTCTTGTCAGACTTAAAGAGTCTGTTCTATCAGCAACTCAAAAAGAGAGGGGGTATAATGAAGTATGTCTGGCTCCTGCTTCCCATCATGGCCTGAACTAGTTTTTCAGGTTAACTTTGGAGTGCCCGTGCTGAGAGGAGGTGTCTATTCAGATGGTTGAGGGGCTTAGAATTTTATTGTTGGTTTACATTCTTCCCCTTCTGACCAAGATTTGCCAGAGGCAACATCAATGACCACCAAATTTTTATTATGTCCCATAGAATTGCCAAGGCAGCATGGCTGCCTGCCCTGGGTCCATCCTGTCTCTCAGTGGGATCCCTCTATGGCCAAGGGGTTGAAAGCCAAAAGACTTATAGCCAGTGTGTTCTAGGCCAAACAGGAATGGACGTGGACAGACATTCATTACCCCTTAAAAATTGTAAAGTAATTTAAAAGTCAACAAACGAAAAGCCAAAGGTGAGACTACAAATTGACTTTATCTGTCTTTAACTTTTATGTGTTGAGCTACTTTAATCTTGGTTTTAGTTATAGGTTTACAGCAATTGAGTATACCAAACATAAGCATTGCTAAAACCTTTTAAGCTAAGGAATTTACAGACTTTCGATGTGCTGCAGTGCTTTTTCTGGTCTTTTTGTAATTTGTCCTAAGATGGCTGATAAAAATGTTTAACAATATATTCATATCCATAAATCTCATAACTAGGAGTATTATAACAAGGAGACTTTTATCACAAGCTATCTTTATATCGTCTCAGTATTTTTTTTTAACTCTACAAGAAGCAACAAATTCTTTATGGTTGTGAGAAATGAAAATAATGCCGCATAATACCTCAGAAGGCGAAGTCTCTTGTTTTGCCAAATGTTTAAAAAATCTGTGTACCCATGCTTGATTTTGGATGGCCTGAACTAATTCTATCCCTCAAAACCAGCCCTTATAATCTCATGTGCCCATGTCTTCTGTGATAGTCCCAGGGCCAAGAGGGAGTATGCCTATATAGTTTTAGCAGCAGGGCATTTGCAGGAAAAGCAGAGCAGTTCCAGTGGGATTTCAAATAAGGGAGATTCACAGGATTTGTCAAATCTTCTCTAGTCTTTGGAATACCATATTTATGATTTTCTCAGGAGAAGTAAAACAACAAGCAATAAATAATATTAATAATTTGACACTTAAAAGAGAATGTGTGTGTCAGAACAGAAAAAGAAATCTATTAGGGTGCCAACAAAAAACATGGATAAAATTAAAACCTGGTACTCTTTAGAGGATTATTGTAGCCAATAAATAATTCATGATTCAATCTGCACTCAAAAACAAAAGTCAGGGCTGGAATCTAGCAATAAGTGTTAGTTCTCCTTTGAAATAATTTTTCTCTCTCTAACTCTCCTCTTATACTTAACGGAAATTATATTAAGACCAATTCGTGTACAAAGTAAGTTTTGGGCTTATACTTGGCTTGATCATTTGCAAAAAGTGAAGCAAGAATTGAGTGACCATATAGCCTCTTTTTCAGTTGGCTTTTCTGGAACTTTACATAAAAATGTTACTATAGTCAAAGTCTTGGTAAATTAACCACTGTCTCCAATTGTCCTGTTTAAAAAGAAAAGACTCTTACTAAACTTATACAAGCAATTATATTGTTATAAAATCACAGTTTCCAAATTTTGGAGAAAGAACTCAGATGGAGAGAAAGGTAAATTCTCTCAAAACAACATATTTTACCCAATTGCTCTAAACTATAAATAACTAAAAAGAAAAATATTTCCTTGACTCTTCTTTAACTGGAGCAGCAGCCTTCCAAACAAGACACAATTTGTTCACCTTGGAACTCTCATTCACAAGCCAAGCAGCTGTTGTCAGATAAGGGTTGTTTTTTAGGCACCGTAGAATCTAGCAGCTCCTCATATAGTTAGAGTCAGTCCTAAGGAAAAAGAGGCTCTCTGCTCATGAGTATCTCCTCCTTGCATCCCCAGACAACAAGATCCTATATAAACCATTTTTATTTTATCATTGAACTCGTTTGGGCACCATTATTTTCGTTAGCATAGAGTTGGCTTCAGTTAACATTCTATAGCAAGGCAGGAAATGCCCCTCAAGTGAAAATTCTCTAGTCTAAATTCCAGGTATTTGTCATTAGGAAGTGCTCACAGGCTTTTGGCATAAGCTCCAATAAATGCTCCACAAAGGGCTACGAAGGGGAGGATTGGTCCTGACCAGCACTCCAGCTTCCAGCCTATATTCTGTGGGCTTAGGCAAATCTTACTAGTTCCAATTTAGCATGTCCAATTAACGTTTCTCAAAGGGAAGATTTATATGCCTTCGGTTTTATTTTACTAGATAGGGATAATATCCCTCAGTCAGAAACAATACCCATTTTCATAAGACATTTAGGTAAAGGGGTTATAACTACCTTACATAAAGGTAAGGTTTAAACATCTCAAATTTTATAATCCTACCTTTAAAAAAGATTGATATTTCATAATGTCAACATTTACGTTCTTATATTCTGGTCCCAGGAACTTTTATTCTCTACCCCCAGACCACTTTACCTTTTCTGGTGAAAGAAAATTTGGGTTCCCACCACGGAGTTGAGCCAATGGACTTAGGTTCTTTTGTCAATGTTTATCTTAGTTTGCCTCAACACTGACCCAGGTAATGTCAGTTTTCTCATTATAACCTTTGCCTTTTGATTTTTCTTAAATTTCTCCAGTCTGGGGCAAATGCAGAAAACTGGTGCAGGGTCGTTTAATGTTGGGGGACCAGCAGGGGTTCCCTTTGGTACACCCAACCTTTGATAGTGTTGCAAAGACCTTTGTTTTAACCTCATCAATTTTAATTTATTTCATTTCTTAATAACCATCTAAAGATTTCAACCACTCTTCTAGAGTGAGTCCTTTGACTCCCTTTTGCTCTTCCATTTTTTTTGGTTGTTGATTACCCTAATGTTTTATTAAGCATCTATAAGAACCGTGAGGCACAGCCAATTTGGTAAGGCTTCTCAAAGAGTTGTATGACACTGCATGAGTAATGTTGCCTGGGGTGCCCATATAAAAGGGGCTCCTTTAACACCAATATTTACCATGACCTGGGTAATAGGTATATTCAGTGGGATAATATCCCAGTCATCATAAAGCCAGTCACACATGGCTTGCATATGAAGCATGACAGTTGCCTCATCTGGGGTGTTCCCATTTTGCTTTTTTTTTGTTTTGTTTTTTTGTTTTTTGGGTTTTTTTTTGTTTGTTTTTTTTTGAGATGGAGTCTCACTCTGTTGCCCAGGCTGGAGTGCAGTGACACAATCTTGGCTCACTGCAACCTCCGCCTCCTGAGTTCAAGCAATTCTCCTGCCTCAGCCTCCTGAGTAGCTAGGATACAGGTGCATATCACCACGCCCAGCTAATTTGTATTTTTAGTAGAGATGGGGTTTCACCATGTTGGTCAGGCTGGTCTCAAACTCCTGACATCGTGATCTGCCCACCTTGGCCTCCCAAAGTGCTGGGATTACGGGCATGAGCCACCACGCACAGCCCACTTGGCACTTTATAGGGAGAATTGGACAGTCCCCTTCTAAGGGTAAACAGACTTTACAATGGCACTTATCCAGTCCACTAGGTTGGTCATTCGCTCAGGAATAACTTCCTGTGTGTCTGGATCACATGTACTCATCAGCAAGTGTTTAAAAGCGAGCTGTGGGAAAACCAAACACCTCGTGTTCTCACTCATAAGTGGGAGTTGAACAATGAGAACACATGGATGCAGGGAGGGGAACATCACACATCAGGGCCTGTCAGGGGGTGGGGGAATAGAAGAGGGATAGCATTAGGAGAAATACCTAATGTAGGTGATGGGTTGATGGATGCAGCAAACCACCATGGCACTTGTATACCTATGTAACAAAACTGCACGTTCTGCCCATTTACCCCAGAACTTAAAGTATCATTTTTTTTTAAAGTGAGCTGTGGGCCAAACATCAACCCAAACATGCTCTTTTATTCTGTTGCATTCAAAATTAAAGATACTATCCTTAAAGCAGTTATTTTTACAATCTATTATAGTAAAGGTTTTTCAGAAAGCTAACGATACCGATCTACAAAATGTAATAATTCCTTTACATTATATGCCCTGGTTTTAACAGTTACTTGGTTTTTCCCTTCCCCCACATTAACTATCTTCTTGGTAACCACAGGTCTCAGAGGCAACTTCTGTTGCCCTGACTTAATTTTTCCTTTTGTGGGTAGCTTTGAGGCTAGTGGCCTGAGCTGAGACAGACCCACATCTGAGCTTAGTCCAGCATTAATGCCCAACCCAGCATTCTTTTATTTTAATTTTAGCTATTAGAGATAACAATAGCCAAGATATTGCATATTTGCTTTTTGTCTTATCTGTTTGCATATCCTTATGCATCCAGTGAGCCAGATCCCTAGGAGTATGATTCATCTCTAAATTTTACTAGTAACTTTTGCCTTTAGTAACTGAATGCAGCTCAGCAGCAGCTCTTTCATATGGATAACCACGTGGCCACCCAGGAGTCAAAACTTTCTCATTTCCCACCTTTTAATTTTTCTCTTTATCCATTTAGTTTTATCTGTATAATTTTTTTCCTTTATTTTAAAATAACTCTTCAATAACATGTAAATGAGAAAAAATATATTTTGTTTAGCAAAAACCACATCCTTGTGTCTTTATAAACTTCACCCAAAACACTTTTTAGTCTCTTATTATTTTAACTCTTAGTAACCCAAATTCCCAGTGAAAAAAACTGAAGTTACTTAATTTAACATAACATGACTTTAAGATTTTAAGCTACTGGGTAGAATCTTTAGATTAAATTTACCAAATGAATTTTACCAAATATTACTAAAGTCCTGTAAACCAAATGGCATTAGAACTAGCTTTTATTTGGCTGATTCTTTAAGGCAATTGATTAGAGCTGTTTCATATAGTTTGGTAGTCAAATATGATTTCTACGTGACCCATATAAACATATAGACAAACAGACAAAGGCACATCCAAATGATTTTTTCACTTGCCCGTTTTCAAAAATGATCTCCCTGCCGGGCACGGTGGCTCATGCCTGGAATCCCAGCACTTTGGGAGGCCGAGGCAGGTGGATCACCTGAGGTCGGGAGTTCAAGACCAGCCTGACCTACATGGAGAAACTCCATCTCTACTAAAAATACAAAATTAGCCAGGGTGGTGGTGCATGCCTGTAATCCCAGCTACTCGGGAGTCTAAGGCAGTAGAATCACTTGAACCCAGGAGGCGGAGGTTGCAGTGAGCCGAGATCATACCATTGCACTCCAGCCTGGGTAAAAAGAGTGAAACTCTGTCTCAAAACAACAACAACAACAACAACAACAACAACAACAAAGTGATCTCCCTTACTTTAGGATCTTAATTGAAAAAAAAAGTTACAGGTGCCAACAAAAGGTATAGGAGAGAGTTACCATCTCAGTCCTTTTCAAAAGAAAGAAAGAGCTAAAGCAGCAGGGCACAGCATAAGTTAAACTTCTTAGATATCAATCTGAAGAATTTCAAAAAGAAACAGATTATAGAATTTAAAAATTTCTTGCATTGAATAATAATATTTTTCAATAAAATCTTGTCCTAACCAATTCTTTAGTTTTTTAGTGTATTTTAATATCAAAATCAAATTTCTAGAAGGACTATTGTAATTAAATTTTAGCCAACTTAATTACATAACGTTTTTTCCTATAAATTCCTTTTTTACTAACCTGATTACAACTTACACAGACTACTTACAATATGCTTGGACTTTCTGGTTTGTCCTAAATATCTCCCTTTATTAAACAATCAGTGTATTCATTTTAGGACAAAAATTTACCATATGAGATTCTCTTGCAAACAAAGTAATTTCTCTTTTAACATTTCTTACCAAAAATACCCCTTCATAACTTTCTTTACATCTCTCTTAATTCCTGGTTCCTTTTACCTTGCTTTGTATATAACCTTTCAAATAGACAAACAATATTTATCTTTTAATAAAAACACATTGAAAAATGTTTTCCTATTATTTTAAATTGGAAATTACCCAGATATTTAATAAATAGCTATCATTTAATCTAAATTTTGATTACAAGTTGTATGACAAGTTTGTTTACAAGCATTTATTCCATTACATTTACCAAATTAGTTCATTTAATAGTTTACCTGGATTATTTATGAAAACTGTGGTAGTCATAATTTAGAGTTATTTCCCTGTTAACAATTTTCATAGCCTATGAATTTCAGGTGTTTACTTAAGAAAGAAACTTAAGGCTAAGCATATGGGTATTCTACCAATAACCCAGGATTTAGCTGTTTTTATTAAACCAACAATATTAAATGTCTTATTTATCAAAAATTACACAAGCAAAGATCATTATGTTTGGGGATGAGTTTATGGCCAGTTTTGACACTTTATGATATTCTGCAAGGATAAGTATGAAACTAATTGATCAATAAATGCAAACAAAAGTTCTGACAATTTTAAAGACATCTCTAATATTACTTTACCAGTAATTTTGTGTCCAGAATTTATTCCTTCCAGTGGGTTCTTGGTCTCACTGACTCCAGGAGTGAAGCCGCAGACCTTCACGGTGAGTGTTACAGCTCTTAAAGTTGGCACGACTAGAGTTGTTTGTTCCTCCCCAAGGGTTCATGGTCTTGCTGACTTCAGGAATGAAGCCACAGACCCTCGCGGTGAGTGTTACAGCTCATGAAGGTGGTGCAGACCCAAAGAGTGAGCAGCAGCAAGATTTATCGTGAACAGCAAAAGAACAAAGCTTCCACACTATGGAAGGGGACCTGGGTGGGTTGCTGCTGCTGGTTTGGTGGCCAGCTTTTCTTCCCTTCTTTGGCCTCACCCACATCCTGCTGATTGGTCCATTTTACAGAGCGTTGATCGGTCCATTTTACAGGGTGCTGATTGGTCCATTTTACAGAATGCTGATTGGTCCATTTTACAGAGTGCTGATTGGTGCATTTACAATTCTTTAGCGAAACACAGAGTGCTGATTGGTGCATTTACAATCCTTTAGCTAGACACAAAAGTTCTCCAAGTCCCCACTCGACCCAGAAGCCCAGCTGGCTTCACCTCTCAATTTTAAAGTTGGTTTATTAAAAATGTTACTTAAGTCATGTGAACTTGAAAAGCATTTTAGCTTATTATTTAATTTATGAGTACTCTTTAAGTCAATTTGGTACCTTGTGGCCAAAACACATTAACAAAATATGTGTATGTACACATAAACACTCACATACACACTCATACAAACCAATAAAGATCCTTTAGCTTTTACTTCAGAACTCTAGCCATGAGATATTAATACAAACTTACCAGTTGGCAAAAAAAAAAAAAAAAAAAAAAAAAAAAAGGCTGGATCCAAAGATTTTTTTTTATCTCAGTAGAAAAGTGACAGCAGATTTAAAGCAGGAAGAAAAGAAAATAGACAAATAGAGAATTTAGGAACTCTACAGTTGCAGGTCAACCTTTGGGCTCTGAATTATTCCTTGATGTAGTTTGCCATCAGTTTAAAATGCACACAAAAATACAAAAATAAGTAACCAGCTGGAGTGCTAGAAAAACTGGCGTAGCCTCAAACTTTTCCATAAAACAAGTAGAGGTGCCATAAAACCAAAGGGGTACTCCAAAGAGGGGTGTTCTACTTGTCTTTCCTCATTCTTATTTGTGTGAACCCAAAGCATCTGAGACAGGTCTCAATCAATATAAAAAGTTTATTTTGTCAAGGTTATGGACACGTGCCCAGGAGGCAGGTCTGAACTTTTCTCCAAAGATGATTTTGAGGGCTTCAATATTTAAAGGGGATAAAATGGATATTGGAGAAAGAAGAAGAAAGTTTAAAAAGCTGTGGGTAGATAAGAGAGGAACATTTGCATCCTTTGGAGTCTTTGATCAGCCTTTCACTGAATGCGTAATTTACATGAGAGACTCGGGTAGGAGAATAGTTACTTATGCCTTAGTCTGGCTCACTGAATCTGCATTTTTGCATAAACAATAGGGCAGAGGAAGCAATCAAATACGCGTTTGTCTCAGGTGAGGAGAGTGATGACTTTGAGTTCTGTCCTTTGTCCTGCACCTGTGAAGATAAGCTATCAATTTACATTGCCATGGTGAAATTCAACAGAACTGTTTTAGGGTGAAGATCTTGAGACCCACAAGGAATTTCCATGTGGACAGATTGTGAGGGAGGTATATAGCATCTTTCATCTTTGTAGCTATCTTATTTGGGAATAAAATGGGAGGCAGGTTTGCCTTCTTCATTTCCCAGCTTGACTTTTCCCTTTGTCTCTGTGATTTAAGGGGTCCCCAAATTTATTTTCCTTTCATATTTGTTTCCCACTTTTCTTTTCTTAAAAGAAGAAACTGAGCTTTGGATTAGGGTTTTATGTGTGGTCGATTCATGTGTGTTGACTGTGGGTAGGACTCCACAGTGTTTCAGCACTGAGTATTTTCAGCCCTCTTACATGTCTGTTTCTCTCTCTGGAGGTCTATCACCTCCAAGAGGGCTCAAAACATGGAGTAATCAGCTCTTATATGCATATCCTGGATGAGGCTTTTTAAACTAATTTTATTGGGGGTTTCCTGTAGGGGTGCTGCATGTCATGAGGGTCAACCACCCAGGCTTTCCCACTCAGTCCCACACCCGGTCACCCAATGGCATCTTTCAGCTGGTAGGAGTAAAATGCCCTTTCTCTTCAGAGCTAAGAAAGCTCAATCTCTCATTTACCTACAAAAACGACACTTCATTTCCTCGAGGAAATGCACAGAGAAGCCAAATGAGCTTAACTTTTAGGAAGAAAAAGCAGTAGAGAAGACCCTTTAGAATGCATCCCTGAAGTTGAAAGGTGGTCATTCTCCTTGTCTTTAGAGAACGGAAATGAAGATGATCTTTTAGAATACACGTCTTAACTAGAATTAAGATTCGAAACAACAACATCTTAGGAGAAAAATAAAACAGCTCAGAATAAATCAAGGACCATCAACCAAAGGAAGGTTCAGGGCTCAGGAGGACTTACCAGTTCCACAAGAGGAGGAGCTTGAAGTCAGAGAGGATTTCAATGGGCCCCTGCTGACACCTTAGCTCTGAGTTCGGGCATCTCCTTCAGGGTCCTGAGGCCCCACATTGGACATCAAATTATTGTTTACAAAAAGAGTAAAGCTGTAAAATCTTTGAAGAGATTTATTCTGAGCCAAATATGAGTGAACAACGGCCCATAACACAGCCCTCAGGAGATCCTGAGAACATGTGCCCAAGGTAGTCACGCCACAACTTGGTTTTATGCATTTTAGGGAGACGTAAGGCATCAATCAATACATATGTGATGTACATTGATTTGGTCCAGAAAGGCAGGACAACTGGAAGCATAGGCTTCAAGGTCATAGGCAGATTCAAAGGTTTTCTGATTGGCAATAAGTTGAAAAAATTACTATCAATAGAAAGGAGTGTCTGGGTTATTATATGGGGTTGTAGAGACCACGGTTTTATCATGCAGATGAAGCCTCCAGGTAGTAGGGTTCAGAGAGAATAGATAGTGTTTCTTATCAGACTTAAAGAGTTTGTTCTATCAGTAATTCCAAAAGGGAGGGGTTATAAAGAGGCATGACTGACTCCTCCTCCCATGTCCTGAAATAGTTTTTCAGGTTAACTCTGGAATGCCCTTGCCAAAAGGGCATTCAGATGGTTGGGAGACTTAGAATTTTATTTTTGGTGTACATTTATATCCTTGTATTATAACTTATATAGCAGGATATACCAAATAAGGCAACTTTATAACTGTAACCAATCAAATATTTTCTTCATATGACTTCTGGATTCACTCTGTAGAAGCTTGTCCCTTATGATTCCACAGTGGAGCCCCAAACCACTGGTTTGGAGCTGCCCCATTCGTGAATCAATATTTGCTCAAATAAACTCTTTAAAATTTTATTGTCCCTTAGTTTATTCTTTTAACAGTGTTAAAGACTTACTTTAATTTTAATTCATTATTTATTATGTCAGAGCATCTATGCCAAGTATAGAATATTTTAGGGCAATGGGTATTGTGACTATAGGAAATATAGACAAGGCTACACTTAAAGTGAGGCATACCCATTTTACCTCTATGTTATATTTAGTTACTTTTTAAGATTATAGGGGATATAATGTTTCAACTTAATGGGCTCCTCTAGTATAACTATAATTTGAGCCCCAGTATTGGTTAAGTCCATGAAGTTTTGTCCATTGGATGCATTTTAGCAAATGCTAAGTTAGAATTTATGTTGTACAAGCACAAAAGTCAACCAATGCCCTTTTTATCTTTTGTTATATAAATTCTTTAGTATATTAATTTTTAATTTCCAATTATATCAAAGTAGAACTATTTTTGTTTAGTTATAGTTTATAGATACACAACTTAAAATAATAAACTTATATTAAAATGTATATGTATGTATAATTCATTTAATTTCTTTTCATCTTCTCCCCGGTTTGAGTTTGTTTATAAATTGGAAAGTACCTGGGGCTAGTATCATTTTCGTTAGACCTGTCATTTGCTCCATATATAAGGTTTAAAGTTCCTTTTACCCCCCTTGGACTTGTAGCCACCTAAAGCAAGTCTTTGTTACCCTCTTTCCTTCCTTTCTTTTTTTTTTTTCTTTTCCTTTCACTCTCAGCCACCTAAAATGGCAGTCTTTTCTTTGTTGTCTTTCTTTCTCTGGCTGATAAAGAAAGGGGGGTGGTGGGGGGTGAGGGTGACGCCTCTAGGCAGTAGCCTTTCTACTCTAAGCAGCAGCCTCCCTCTCTAGAGTGTCTCAATCAACCTCTGAGGTGCTGTGGTCTACATCAAAGAGAGTAGTGGTAGCCTCAGTTTTATCTTTTAAATTCTTGGTTTTTTGACAATTTTATTTTAAGGAGGAGACTCTCAGCATGTCAATAGGCAGCAGTACTTAACAGTGTCCAAGCACATTGAACTGGAGGTTTTGTAATCTCAAATCAGCTGAGAAACTTGAGGTATTTTAGGGAGAGGAGGAACAAAATATTCCTTCTCCTTTTCCTTTTTCTATTGAGCCACTCCTCTCTATGGGTGAGATTCCAGATATCCCATGAGGTCAGGAAGGAAGACTGACAGAGAAGCAAGGCACACAGCAGAAAAGGAGTTGCCAGCAGCATTAACCCTTACTGGACACCATGGTGGACTTCCTTTGAAGGTGATGCTCCTCTCTTGTTAGAACTCAGCAGGAACATGAGAAACATGAATTTGAATGTGAACATGAGGCAGCTCCCTGTTCAGGTGCCACTTGTCAACATAAGTAATCTTGAGAGGGTTACCCAGCTCTCATTTGCTGACAAATCAGCTAGTACCTAACACCTGGTATTCAGTAAGCCTTTGCTAGCTGCAGGGAAATTCACCCTTCCACTGTCATTCTCGATCCCAGTGGAATCTTTGTAATATTTTTAGCCAGTTGTTCCAGTCTTTAACTTAATTGGGGAGTGCTAGGAGAATCTTTCCCCATCTCTTACCGAGTCAGGGCTATCTGGAAGTGGAGTCTTTGGGCATTCTAGGAGGATGCAATCCACAATTTAGGACA
This sequence comes from Mandrillus leucophaeus, assembly GCF_000951045.1. Classification (NCBI taxonomy): domain Eukaryota; kingdom Metazoa; phylum Chordata; class Mammalia; order Primates; family Cercopithecidae; genus Mandrillus; species Mandrillus leucophaeus. The sequence continues at coordinate 1,493,005 of NW_012110352.1, read as the reverse complement.
GTAAGCCTTTGCAGTCCCTAAAAGAGGCAACAAAAAGCAGCATAGAGCAGTACACAGAAATGTTAACATAACGCTGGAGACTTCTCAGATGGTAGAGCCCAACTGAGACTGCCTATTAGTAAGCCAATTAGCTAAGAGGCACCTCCTAAGTCTCCTCTTGCCCATAACTAGACCATCCTGTTTGTGACACCAACTGTTTTGTAATTCCTTTATGAGATGTTCAGTCAGGTGTGGCCACAAAGGAAGGCAGAGGAGAGGCTCAGGAAAACAACAACAACAACAACAACAACAACAAAAACAGTTTATTATACTCATGGGTCGCAGACAGGAGGCACATTGTGGTTCTGATTTGTCAATGCTGCTAGAATTTCTACTAATATAATATAATATAATTTGTGCAAGTTCTGTGAATCATATTGGTGCTCACTCTATTACAAGAAAGGCACACCTGCAAATCTCGTTCAGATAAGCCATTCACACCCAGGGCTTCTGTTAAGACTAATTAGGTGCAACAATCTTCATCTTCTTTGAAAGGCTACTATTTTACTGAATGTTTCTTTGAGATACTTCCTCAGATCTTCCTGAGATCTTAACAAAGGATTTTATACTTACAGCATTGACTTAATCTTTAGACTATGTTTTCCAAATGGCTTCCGAATTTGATCTTTATCTGGAAGCAGTTTCTTAATTTTAGCATTCTCTGCCATTTAAAGAGTGGAAATTTTTAAGACTAGGAAGTTTGTCTCTTCTTTATTGAATAGTTTATTTACCTTAACTCTCTCTCCTACATATAGCAAGAAGAAACCATGTAGCACTTGCAAGGCTCTAGAAATCTCTTTAGTTTTATCACCCATTTCCTCAGGTATATTTTCTACTCCCCACATCATTGCACCACATGACAAGGTATTCCTTTCCTTCAGTTTCCAATAATGCTTTCCTCACTCCCCTTTAAGCTTTCATAGGCAACCTCCACATTAACCATCAGGTTTCTTATAATGGTCTGTTCCAGGCATTTTGATGTTCATTAATACATGTCTCAAACTTCTAGTTTCTTTCCTCTGCCCAGTGCAGAGCCGTTCTGACATTTTAGGTTTTTGTTACCACAGTATCCTGCTCTTGGCATCAAAACGTGTTCTAGTTGTCTATTGCTATATAATACGTGAGCCTGCAACAGAGTGGCTTAAGACAACAAACATTTAGCCTGTAATCCCATCACTTTGGGAGGCCAAGGCGGGCAGATAACGAGGTCAGGAGATGGAGACCATCCTGGCCAATGTAGTGAAACCCCGTCTCTACTAAAAAAATACAAAAATTAGCCAGCCATAGTGGCGGGCACCTGTAGTCCCAGCTACTCACGAGGCTGAGGAGGAGAATCGTTTGAACCAGGGAGTCAGAGGTTGTAGTGAGCTGAGATCGCGCCACTGTACTCCAGCCTGGCAACAGAGCAAGCCTCTGTCAAAAAAAAAAAAGTAATATCTTACGATGTCCGTGGGCCAAACATTCAAGTGTAGCTTAGGTGGGTGGTTCTGTCCTGGAATATCTTAAGGAGTTGCAGTTAATATGCCGCCATTTATCTACAGTCATCTGAAAGTTTGACTAGATACTAGAATCCCTTTCAACATTGCTCACTAACTGAATTATAGGTAGGAGACCACAGTTCCTTGCAGCCTATTTCCAGGAGGCATCCTTGTGGTTTTCTCAATCAGGCTACTCGAGTATCCCAATGACAGCTGGCTTCCCCAGGAATGAGCAATTGAAGAGCAAGAGGAAAGTCACAATACCTTTTATGACCTAGCCTCAATGTCACACTCTGTCATTTCCACAATACCTTATTGGTTACATAAGTCAGTTCTATTAAATGAAGGAGGGCACTACACTAGGACATGAATGCCAGGTGGCAGAGGTCATTGGGGTGACCGAGGAGGCTGGCTATCCCAGTGCCTATGTTGAATGAGCTGTTAATGAGCAGAGTAGTACTGCTCTGAGATTCAAGATACAGAGGGATTGTCATGGGCCACCCACTTTAGAGGTTTCAATCCTTCCCTTTTCCAAGTCTCACCTCTCTTGAAGCGGCCAAGATTCAAGTGTGAGGACAAGGAAATGTACACAATCAGAGCCCATTCTCCCCACCCTCAACCATGCTCCTCCTGGGGCCCTGACCAAGTAGCCCCAAGCCCTAAGTCCCAACAGGCTTTCAGGCTCTTCTTGACTGGGTCTGTGCTTCTGAACTCATTTATTATTTCTAATAGGTTTCTTAAGCAAATTCCTTAGGATTTTCTATATGCAAGATGAAGTCATCTGCTAACAAAAATACTTTTATTTTTTTCTTTCTAATTTCAATGTCTTTCATTTGTACCCCTTTTATCATTATGTGAAGGATTCTTTTATCATTATAAAAAATCTGGCATTATCTATCGTAAGTTTTTTGTTCTAAAGTCTATTTTGTCCGATATTAACATATCCACTTAATCTTCTTTCTGTTGCTTTTTCTATCCTATTACTTTAAATCTACTGTATATTTATCTTTGTATCTAAAGTCTGTCTCTAAATCTGCAGCAGCTGCTCTGTGAATAAATCAAAAGATACAACATGCTTGGATTGAGACAAATGACTACATTTTTTTTTCAAACATTTATTTTTTTATTTTGAGGACATTTTACATCTTCTCTTTTAGCTATTATAAATTATGCAATATATTGTGTTTTTTTTTAATTTATTTATTATTATTATACTTTAAGTTGTAGGGTACATGTGCATAACGTGCAGGTTTGTTACATATGTATACTTGTGCCATGTTGGTGTGCTGCACCCATCAACTCGTCATTTACATCAGGTATAACTCCCAATGCAGTCCCTCCTCCCTTCCCCCTCCCCATGATAGGTCCCGGTGTGTGATGTTCCCCTTCCTGAGTCCAAGTGATCTCATTGTTCAGTTCCCACCTATGAGTGAGAACATGCGGTGTTTGGTTTTCTGTTCCTGTGATAGTTTGCTAAGAATGATGGTTTTAGTTCAACCATTATGGAAAACAGTATGGCGATTCCTCAAGGATCTAGATCTAGATGTACCATATGACCCAGCCATCCCATTACTGGGTATATACCCAAAGGATTATAAATTATGCTGCTATAAAGACACATGCACACGCATGTTTATTGCAGAACTATTCACAAATGACTACATTTTTAAGGTACAAATCCCAGAATAAAATGCTTGCTTTTTCAGCAATTTATGCCATATGAAAGGAGCTCTTTAAACAGACAGCCTGGACACACGGGTCTACAGTAGCCAGAATATGAATACAGCGTCTCTACCTGCCTTCTACATGGGGATCAACAACCACATTAAGGAAATTCAACCAGTATCAGTTATGAAGATACCCAGAAACCTATGTTTTAAGAAATGATTGTCATTGAAGAGACATTTCCATAAATATAATATATGGGGAAAGTAGAGAAAACAATCTCTTTACAGTAGCATCAAAAGGAACAAAATACTTAGGAATAAATTTAGCCAAGGAGGTAAAAGACCTGTATACTAAAAACTACAAAATACTTAAGTAAGAAATTAAAGAAGACACAAATAATGGAAATATATCTCATGTTCATTGATTGCAAGACTTGATATTATTAAGATTTTAATACTACCCCAAACAATCTACACATTCAATGCAATACTATCAAAATTCCACTGGCAGTTTTTACAGCAATAGAAAAAAGTAGTTCTAAAATTGATGTTGAACCTCAAAGGGCCCTAAATAGCCAAAACAATCTTTGAATGAGTGAATATTTGAACATGCTCTGTGAGTGAGTGTGAGTGACTGTGTATTTAAGCGTATGCATGAATTTGTGGCCATATGCATAGATGTTAGCATATTTGTGTGAATGAATGAAAGTATTGGGTTCACTGCTGCGAGCTCCCTAATATGTGAGTGTATTCTTGTGGGTGAAATGTGAGCAGGTGAGTGTAAGTGCATGTGAAAATATTTTCTTCTGTGAAGGTTTGAGTTCTATGGTGGATGTGAGCATATTTGTGTGTGAGTTTAAATGCAAGCATGTTTCTTGTTTGAGAATGTTACTGTGCATGTGTGATTGTGGACCTCTGAGTGTATATATTTGTGTACTTGTACAAGTGTATTTGTGGTTATAGTCGTGTGATTGAGTGAATTTTTCAGCTTGTTTATGTGAAGAATTGAATGTGTCAGTGTGCATGTCAATGTATATGTATCTTTGAATGTGAGTGAATTTGAGGGCATGTCTGAGTGAGTGAATGTTTGTGTTTCGTGAGTAAATATTTTAGTGAGTATAGGACTGTGAGCAGGTCTGTATGTGACAGTGGGTGTGTGAGCCTGTTCATAGGTGAGAGTGTTTTCTTGGGTGTAAATTTGCATGTTGAAAGTGAAAATTTAAGTGTGTTCATCTTATGAGTGAATTTGTAAGCATGCAATTTTTGCATATTGGTGTGTATTGAGCAGATAAAAGTTTCTTGATGTAATCTTGATGTGTGATTACGTTTGAATAAGGTAATTTGTGAGTGTGAGTAACTAATGTAATTTTTCACATGAAATGGAGTGAATTTTTGATTTTCTTTGTGAGTGTGAGCATATTCATGTATAGATGAATATGCGAGCATGTTACAGTTTCTGACAATGATAATTTGCATGAGTAAGTAATTGTTTGTGTGCACATAAATGCAATGAGCATGTGTGGTGTGTGAGTGAATCTGTAATCATGTTCATGTGTGTTTGTGAATGTGTGATTAAGCATATGTGAGTGAATGACGTGAGAGTAATTTGTGTGAATGTGTGAGCATCCAAGTGTGAATGCATATAACGTTATGTATGAGTGTGAGTAAATTTGTCTGTATGGGCAGTTGAGTGAGCAAATAGTAAGCAGGTTAATGAATGACTGCATGTTTAAACATGTGAAAATTTATATTGATGACAGTGAGTATGTGAACTTGTATATATGAGTATGTTAGTATAACAATATTTGAGTGTTGATGTAAATTTTTATGTATGTTCAAATGTATGCTTGAATTTCAGACCGTATGCATTTTCAAGGACTCTTTTTGCTCAAATTTTACGTTCCTCTGACCCCTCTTCTCCAGTGGGCTTCATGCATGGCCACATCCTTGGTCTGTTGAGCCATATTTTAGCAAGAATCATGCTAAGAAAGTTTAGCCAGAATTCCCCCAACCTTGACACCTAATCAAGTTCCTCTTCCCCAAACCCTTGATACCTAAGTTCCTTTCAGAAATTGTTCATCCACTGACTCCCTCACTCTGTGTACTGGCTAGAAATCCTCAGCTATTCCTGTTGGATTTGGAGTTGCATTTAATATCTTTCCCTTTTGCAATAGCCTTCAATAAAGTCTTCCTTACTGATTTAACTTCATCCAGTGGAATCTTTCTCAAATTTTATGAGTCATGACACTGTTCCAGGGGCATAGCTTGGATAGAATAGGATTCATTCCTGGACCACCAGACCTTTCACCCAGGTAAGGTCTTGGGATTTCTCCAGGATACACACCTTTGAAGCCTTTGTCTTCACTTCTGACTTATTCATCCAAGATTCATTAGTAAGTCTGACTTCTGATCCAGTGTTCTAAATGGTAGTTTGTTGATGCATGGTAACGACAGATTTTGATTTTTAGGATTCTGAGTATACTTCTGAGTCTGGGTTAGAGTGCCAGGCTTCTTTATTTGAAAGGTACCTTTGTTTTAGAAAATGGGAATTTCTGATTGATTCTTATTTGGTTGAACCTTGGTTCTCTGATATATAGATTACTCTTCATTTGTAGAGATCCTGTTTGGATCCTGTTTTCATTGTAAATATCTCATTCAGATTTTCTGTCTCCGTTGCTGTAACTTTAGTGCCTTCATTTTGCATGGAAAACTTTCATTCTTCTGATTCTCCTCCTTTGAAGACTCTAGCTGACTGTATGCTTCAATACTATGACACAAATTTAGCCTAATGGCTTTAAATGGGGCAAAGACAAGAGCCAAATTTTTAATATAAATCAGTGAGTTTTATATCATTGTGTTTATACCTTGCATGTAGCTAAAATTTTGAAATGAAAGATATGAGATCTCTGTTTGCATCTGTCTGTATGTTTATCTATGCATGTATATATTTATATATGAGTGATATTTTCCTATTTTCCTGCTTCTGGATGACATTACCAAATCAACTTACATAATCCTGTAAAGGAACTCTACTCTAATTGTCTTAGAGATAAGTAAATGAGTATATAAACTAAATATTACTGAAATTCCCCCAAAATAAAAAAGTGAAATTCTAATACTTCCAACATGGAAAAAAGGTATTCTTATAACAGCTAACTCAAATATTTTAAAAATGCAAGCTTACATAATTTGTGTAAAACTGTGGCAAATAAAACTAATTGAATATTGTTGATTTAATCAAGTAGCTATGTCTTCTGAGTTACAAGCATTAAGTATAATATGAGCATACAGTTTTATTCTACTTGATCTTACTAGTTAATATGCTAATATTATATCTACTAGATGTCCATGCCATCATCAAAACATTCAATCTGAAAAACAGGAAATCCATTCGATTGTCACTACCATCCTCACTCCACCATCTAAATACTTTTAAGTCCAACATCTAGAAGTTTTCTTGACTGGCTGTCTTGTGGACTCAGAAACTGGATTTATAATCCATTCTAGCATTAATCTTTCTTTTTCTTTTCAGAGAAATCTCCCTCATTAAATGCCTGATTGCTTTCACTATCCAGAAAATGTCCCCTACTACCAAGTCTCAACAGATTGTTCAGCTGATCTTTAATGAACAAAGATAATCAAGTAAGAAATGGACTTATATTGTTCAGAGGAAAGAATAATGTCTCTTCTTGAATAAGAGGAGGGACTAACAAGAACTCCCTCCTTGACTAAACTTAAAGATTTTTTTTCTTTTTTTAAAAATTATTATTATTATTATACTTTAAGTTCTAGGGTACATGTGCATAACGTGCAGGTTTGTTACATAGGTATACTTGTGCCATGTTGCTGTGCTGCACCCATCAACTCGTCAGCACCCATCAACTTGTCATTTACATCAGGTATAACTCCCAATGCAATCCCTCCCCCCTCCCCCCTCCCCATGATAGGCCCCGGTGTGTGATGTTCCCCTTCCCGAGTCCAAGTGATCTCATTGTTCAGTTCCCACCTATGAGTGAGAATATGCGGTGTTTCGTTTTCTGTTCTTGCGATAGTTTGCTGAGAATGATGGTTTCCAGCTGCATCCATGCCCCTACAAAGGACACAAACTCATCCTTTTAATGGCTGCATAGTATTCCATGGTGTATATGTGCCACATTTTCTTAATCCAGTCTGTCACTGATGGACATTTGGGTTGATTCCAAGTCTTGGCTATTGTGAATAGTGCCGCAATCAACATACGTGTGCATGTGTCTTTATAGCAGCATGATTTATAATCCTTTGGGTATATACCCAGTAATGGGATGGCTGGGTCATATGGGACTTCCAGTTCTAGATCCTTGAGGAATCGCCATACTGTTTTCCATAATGGTTGAACTAGTTTATAGTCCCACCAACAGTGTAAAAGTGTTTCTGTTTCTCCATATCCTCTCCAGCACCTGTTGTTTCCTGACTTTTTAATGATTGCCATTCTAACTGGTGTGAGATGGTATCTCATTGTGGTTTTAATTTGCATTTCTCTGATGGCCAGTGATTATGAGCATTTTTTCATGTGTCTGTTGGCTGTATGGATGTCTTCTTTTGAGAAATGTCTGACAAAGGGCTAATATCCAGAACCTACAAAGAACTCGAACAAATTTACAAGAAAAAAACAAACAACCCCATCAAAAAGTGGGCAAAAGATATGAACTTAAAGATATTTTGAGCCCTCTTTTCAACTAAGCCTCACACTTGGCCTCAACCTAGGCCTGCCAAACCCAGTTTTAGCAAAAGTCTTGCTAAGCCTGCTAAGGAAGAATTGCCCGACACTTGATATTTAATGCAATTTTTTATCCTCTCCCCCTTTGATACATAACCAAGGTTCTCTTGGTAATTTTCCATTCATTAACTCCTTGATTCTGCCCACTGGCTATAAATCCTTAGTTGTATCTGCTTTGTACCAAATTGAGTCTAATCTCTCTCCCTTATTACAATAGTTTCTGTCCCTTATTATGATGGTCTTGAGTAAAGCCTTCCTTGCCTGTTTAATTCCATCTGCTGCAATCTTTCACTGACAATATGAACATTAGTATGCTCATTTGAATGAGGGAATGTGTACCAGGTTCGTTTCTATGAGCTAGTTAACATGTAAGTATATTTGTCTCAGATAATGTGAACATGTGAGTGTAAGTACATACGAGTGTATTTTCTCAGTGAGTAAATGTTTGAAATACATGGTACCTGTGCGCATGTGTGGCTGTGTGCATGTTTATGTACAAGTGTTTTGTGTGTAAGTGAATTTTTAAAATCATATTCATGTGTGTGAGTGAATGTGTAATAATTCTCATTTGAGTGAGTTGTGGGCATGTTTATATGAGCGAGTGTTTGAGGGTGTGGGTTTGAATATATGTGAATATGTCTGTATATGCAAGTAATCTGTCAATATGTCTATTCGAGTGAGCAAATAAGAATCCTGTTAATATGAGTTAATGTGTGTCCATGTGCATATATGCAAGCATGTATACTTGTGGCAGTGACTATGTGAACCTGTAGCTATCTTAGAATGTATTAATGGAAAAATATTTGTGTGCTTAGGTAAACATCTGTGTTCATGTGTATGTATTTTTGAGCATATGCATGGAGTGTAGCATGTTAGTGTGAGTGTATGAATGTGTATCATGTTCATTTTGTGAGCATATTAATGTGTGAGTATACTGTGTAGGTATGTGGACATGTTATTGTGAGTGCTTGTAACTGTGAGTACATGTGAGTGTATTAATGAATGTTTGAGCTTCATGGTGAGCATGAGCACATTTGTGTGCAAGGGTATATGTGAGCATGTTAATACATGTGAAAAGAGATTGGATAAATAAGAACATCAGACTGTATATATTTGTGTCCCTGTGTGGAAAAAATTATAATAGTGGCCATATGCCTGAACTTGTTTCTGTGAAAGAAAGAATGTGTCAGTGTGTTTGTGTAAATATACCTACGTATGACAGTGAAATTGTGAGCATGTTTAGATGAGTAAGTAAATGTGTAATCATGCTTATGGAAGTTATTGAAGTTGTGAGCATGTTTATGTAAATTAGTGACTGTGGAAGCATGTGGGTGTGAATGTATGTGAGTGTGTCTATTATACTATAATCAATGCTAATATACTGTATGATACTATAATCAATACGATTATACTGACTAAATATTATTACTATTTAGTTAGTAAGCTCATTTGAGTAAATTCTGTGTGTTAATTTCAGTGTGTATACATATATGAGAATATACATTATAAGTGTGAATATGTGAACTTGTATGTACCTCAGGGTGTGTTTGTATAACAATATTTGACTGTTGAATAAATATTTGTGTGTATTCCTGTGTATATGTAAATTTGTGAGCATGTGAATAGATGGTAGCATATTGGTGTTAATGTGATGCTTTATCTTATCTATTTCTGTGATCTTGTTATTTGTGTGTGTGTTGCATGGGTAAAATGTGAGCATGTGAGTATGAGTGCCTGTGAGTGTATCTATGTGTGAATGAATGTTTGAGCTTCATGGTAAGTGCTATGGTTTGTATGTCTGTCCCCTCCAAATCTCATGTTGAAATGTGATCTCCAATGTTGGAGGTGGGGCCTAGTGGAAGGTATCTGGGTCATGGGGGTGGATGCTCCATGAATGGCTTGGCACCCTCCCTATGGTAATAAGTGAGTTTTCGTTCTATTTGTTCACGTGAGATCTGGTTGTTAAGAAGAATCTGGCACCTCCCTCACCTCTCTCTCTTGCTTCCTCTCTCACCATGTGACACACCTGCTCCTCCTTTGCTTTCCGCTATAATTTAAAGCTTCCTGAGGCTCTGACCAGAAGCAGATGCTGGTGCCATGCTTCCTGTATAGTCTGCAAAACCATGAACCAAATAAACCTATCATCTTCTTAATAAATTACTCAGCCTCAGGTATTCCTTTATGGTAACACAAAATAGACTAAGAATGTGAGTGTGTCCAAGTTTGTGTATAAGTTTTTCTCTGAGATGTTCCTGATTATAAGCATGTTAATGCCTGTGATAAGTGATTAGGTCTGCTGGGGCATATGAGTATATATAATTATGTTCCCCTGTGCATGAATTTGTCAGCATGCTCATGTGATTGAATGCATGAGCATGTTTCTGTGAAGGATGAATGTGTCAGTATATGTATGTGTGCATCAGATTGTGTGTTTGTTTGTGAGTGAATGAGCACGTTCTTGTGAGTCAACATTTGAGAGTGTTTTTAACAAGTGAATGTGTCACCGTGTGTGTATGAGAGAATGTGTGTGACAGTTTATGCGAGTCTGTTCATGAATGAAAGTGTTATAATGTGTAAATTAATGTGTTTACAGGGGGTATTTTTATGGACTCATCTGTATGAGTCTGTGAGCATCTGCATGTATGTTAGGATGTTTGTCTGTAGTGTGTATTTTTGTGTGCTCTTGTTAATGTGTGAGTATATTTGAGTAAGGTAATCTTTGAGTATGTGAATGTGAGTGAATGTTAATGTTTTATGTGTGGAGATACAAGTGTATGAGCTTTTTGGTGAGTGAGAGCATGTTCACATGCAAGTGAATATGTATGTTATTATTTATAACAATGATAACTTGTATGGGTACATGAATGTGTGAGTGCACATGTATAATTGTAATGAGTGTGTCTGATGTGTTAGTTAATTTGTTGTCATGATATTATGTGTGACTGAACAGATGGGTGACAATGCTCATATGAATGAATGAGATGTGAGCATATTTGTGTGAATGACTGAATGTGTGATTGTGAGGATGTGAATATATGTATGTCTACATGAATTAGTAAATTTGTCAATATGCGTGCTATTGGAGAGCAAATTGTAAGCATGTTAATGTGAGTGAGTGAATGAGCATGTGCATATATGTGAGCATGTGCATTCATGAGAGTGAATAAGTGAACTGTACATATGACAGTGTAGTTGTGTGACAATATTTGAATGCTGAAGTTAATATGTGTGTTCTTTTGTATGTGTGAACTAGTGGGCATGTGCCTGGACAAATAGCATATTCATGTGAGTAAGTCAATGTAAATTGTGTTTATTTGTTTGAGCTTGTTAGTGTGTGAATATATTATTTGAACAAATGGGGAGCATGTGTGTGAATTTATTTGCATCTATGTATGAAGGAATGTTTAAATGCCTTGGTGAGTATAAGCATCTGTGTGTTTGAGTATATATGTGACCATGCTCCTGTTTCAGATTTGTTAATGTGTAGGTGAGAGTGAATGGGTGAGTGGAAACATTTGAGTTTTTATACTGCTGTCCCTATGTCAGTGACTTTGTGAGTATGCTCATGTAATTGAGTGAACATTAGAGCTTGTTTGTATGAAAGACTAAATGTGTCAGGGCGTGCATGTCCATATATCTGTATCTATGTATCTAAGTGAATTTGTGAGCATGTTTGAGTGAGAGTGGGTGTGTGCATATGTTTCATTAGTGAGTAAATGTGTGAGTGTATGTATGTATGTGAGCATGTCTGTGTGTGACAATGTATGCGTGGAACTGTGGATAGGTGATAGTGTTTTGCTGTGTAAATATGTGTGTTTAAAGTGAGTAACTGCATAATCATCCGTATGAGGGCTTTTGTAAGTATGTACATGCATGACAGATGTTCACATGTAACGAGTAATGAGCAAATGTGTCTTGTTAATGTGTGAATATACTTGAGTAAGTTTACGCATGAGAATATGAGTAAGTGAATGTGTTTTTATGTGTTGAATAAATCTGTGATCAACTTGGACTGTTTAAGCAAGTTTGTGTGCAAGTGAATGTACAGTACATTGCATGGGTAGTGAATTTGTGATTCTGTACATATAAATGTAATGAGTGTGACTTGTCTCAGCAAATTTGTGATCATATTCATGCATATGCATGCATGGTAATGCTCACGTGAAAGCGTGCAGGGCAGAACAATGATAATTTGCATGTGTAAGTTAATGTGTAATTGTATGTATATAAATCTAATGAGTGTGTTTGGTGTGTGACTGAAATTCTTATCAAGTAAACGTGAGTAAATACAGGAGAATATTTGCATCACTGAGTGAATGTGTATGTGCGTGGTGAGAATATATGTGTGTATATCTAAGTATGGGAGTGCTTTGGTCAGTATGTATCTTCAGTGAGTGAATTATAAATGTGTCCATATATGTGAGCATGTCATTCATGACATTGAATACACAAACCTCTACATCTGAGTCTATTAGTGTGACAATATTTGAGTGTTGAAGTAAATGTGTTCAATTGTATGCCTAAAATTTGTGAGCATATGCATGAATGTTGATATGTTTGTGTGAGGCAGTGAATGTGTACTGTGTTCACTTGTATAAGCTTGTGAGAATTCTTTTTTCCTTAGCTTTTAAGTTCAGGGTTACATGTGCAGGTTTGTTATATAGGTAAACTTGTGTCATGGGGGTTCATTGTACAGATTATTTCATCACCCAGGTATTAAGCTTTCTATCCATTAGTTATTTTTCCTGATCCTCCTGCTCCTCCCACCCTCCACCATCTGATAGACTTCAGTGTGTGTTGTTCCCCGCTATGTGTCCATGTGTTCTTATCATTTAGCTCCAGCTGATAAGTGAGAACATGTGGTATTTGGTTTTCTGTTCCTGCATTAGTTTGCTAAAAATAATAGTCCCGAGTTCCATCCATGTTTCTGCAAAGGACATGATCTTGTTCCTTTTTATGGTTGCATAGTGTTGCATGGTGTTTATGTACCACATTTCCTTATCCAGTCTACCATTGATAAGCATTTAGGTTAATTCTTTATCTTGCTATTGTGAATAGTGCTGCGATGAACATAGGCATAAATGTGTCTTTATAACAGAACGATTTGTATTCCTTTGGATATATACCCAGGAATGAGATTACTGGGTCAACTGGTACTTCTGTTTTTACGTCTTTGAAGAATCATGACAATGTCTTCTAAAATGGTTGAACAAATTTACACTCCCACCAACAGTGTATAAACATGACTTTTTCACTGCAACCTCGCCAGCATCTGTTATTTTTTGACTTTAACAATAGCCATTCTGGCTGATGTGACATGGTATCCCATTGTGGTTTTGATTTGCATTTCTCTAATGATCAGTGATGTGGAGCTTTTTTCCATATGTTTGTTGGTTGCATGTATGTCTTCTTTTAAAAAGTGTCTGTTCATGTCCTTTGTCCACTTTTTAATGAGGTTGTTTGTTTTATTCTTGTAAATTTGTTAAGTTCCTTATAGATGCTGGATATTAGACTTTGTCAGATGCATAGTTTGCAAACATTTCTCCCACTCTTTAGGTTGTCTGTCCACTTTGTTGATAGTTTCCTTTGCTGGGCAGAAGCTCTTTAGTTGAATTAGATCCCACTTGTCAATTTTTGCTTTTGTTGCAATTGCTTTTGGTGTTTTCATCTGAAACATTTGCCTACTCATACATCCAGAATGGTATTGCCTAGGTTGTCTTCCAGGGTTTCTGCTGTTTTGGGTTCTTGTTTTGTTGAGACAGAGCCTCACTCTGTTGCCCAGGTTGGAGTGCAGTGGCACAATCTTGGCTCACTGCAACCTCCACCTCCTGGATTTAAGTGGTTCTCATGCCTCAGCCTCCTGAGTAGCTGGGTTTACAGGCATGCGCCACCATACCTGGCTAATTTTTGTATTTTTAGTAGAGATAGGGTTTTGACATTTTGACCAGGCTGGTCTCAAACTCCTGGCCCCAAGTGATCCACCCACCTTGGCCTCCCAAAGGGCTGGGATTACAGGCAAGAGCCACTGCACCTGGTCTGTTTTCGGTTTTATATGTAATTATTCAATCGATCTTGAGTTAATTTTTATATATGGTGTATGGAAGCGGTTCAGTTTCAATCTTCTGCATATGGCTAGCCAGTTATCCCGGCACTATTTATTGAATAGGGAATTCTTCCCCCATTGCTCTTTTTTTATCAGGTTTGTTGAAGATCAGATGGTTGTAGGTGTGTGGCCTTATTTCTGGGTTCTCTGTTCTGTTCCTTTGTTCTATGCATCTGTTTCTGTCCAGTATCATGCTGTTTTGGTTACCGTAGTCCTGTAGTGCAGTTTGAAGTTAATGTGATGACTCCAGCTTTGTTCTTTTTGCTTAGGCTTGCCTTGGCTATTTGGGGTCTTGTTTTGGTTCCATATGAATTTTAAAATACTTTTTTCTAATTCTGCAAAAAAGTCAATGGTAGTTTAATAGACACAGCATTAATTCTATAAATTGCTTTGGGCAGGATGGCTATTTTAATCATATTGAGTCTTCCTATCCATAAGCTTGGAATTTTTTTCATTTGTTTGTGTCATCTCTGATTTATTTGAGCAGTATTTTGTATTTCTCATTGTAAAGAACTTTCACCCCCCTGGTGAGCTGTATTCCTAGGTATTTTATTCTTTTTGTGGCAATTGTGCATGGAATTGCATTCCTGTTTTGGTTCTAGGCTTGACTGTTGTTGGTGTATAGGAATGCTAGTGACTTTTGCATATTGACGTTGTATGCTGAGACTTTGCTAAAGTTGTTAAATTAGCTTAAGGAGCTTTGGGGCTGAGGAATAGTTTGACTTTCTCCCTTCCCTTTTGGATGCACTTTATTTCTTTTCTTCCTGATTGCCATGGCCAGGACTTTCAATATTATGTTGAATAGGAGTGGTAAGAGAGGGAATTCTTGTATTGTGTTGGTTTTCAAGGGGAATGCTTCCAGCTTTTGCCCATTCATTATAAAATTGATTGTAGAATTGTCATAGATGGTTCTTATTGTTTTAAAGTATGTTCCCTCAATACCTAGGTTATTGAGACTTTTTAACATGAAGGGGTATTGAATTTTATTGAAAGCCTTTTATGCATCTATTGAGATAATCATGTGGCTTTTGTTTTTTGTTCTGTTTAGGTGATGAATCACATTGATTGGCTTGCTTACGTTGAACCAAATTTGTATCTGAGGCATAAAGCCTACTTGATAGTGGAGGGTAAGCTTTTTAATGTACTGCTGGATTCGGTTTGCCAGTATTTTCTTGAGGATTTTTGCATTGATGTTCATTAAGGACATTGGCAAGAATTTTTATTTTTTTGTGTGTCTCTGCCAGGTTTTGATATTAGAATGATGCCAGCCTCATAGAATGATTTAGGAGGAGTTCCTCCTCCTCAATTTTTTTGAAATACTTTCAGCAGGAAGGGTAACAGCTCATCTTTGTACATCTGATAGAATTCAGCTGTGAATCCATCTGGTCCTGGGCTTTTTTTGGATGGTAGACTATTTATTACTGATTCAATTTTACAGAGCTCATTATTGGTCTGTTCAGTGATTAAATTTCTTCCTTTTTTAGTCTTGGAAGGGTGTATGTGTCCAGGAGTTTATCGATTTCTTCTTGATTTTCTAGTTTATGTGCACAGTGATGTTTATAATATTCTCTGATGGTTGGTTGTATTTCTGTGGGCTAAGTGGTAACATCCCCCTTGTCATTTCTCATTGTATTTATTTGTATCTTCTCTCTTTCTCCTTTATTTTTCTAGCTAGCAGTCTATTTTATTATTTTTTTTTAAACTAGCTCCTGAATTCATTGATCTTTTGAATGGTTTTTTTCATCTCAATCTCCTTCACTTCAGCTCTGATTTTGATTATTTCTTGTCTTCTGGTAGCTTTGTGTTTGGCTTGCTCTTGGTTCTCTAGTTCTTTTAGTTGTGGTGTTAGGTTGTTAACCTAAGACCTTTCTAACTTTTTGAGGTGGGCATTTAGTTCTATAAATTTCCTTCTTAACACTGCCTTAGCTGTGTCTCAGAGATTCTGGTATATCGTATCTTTGTTCTCATTAGTTTCAAAGAACTTCTTGATTTCTACCTTAATTTCATTATTTACCCAAAAGTCATTCAAGAGCAGGTTATTCAATTTCCATGTAATTGTATGGTTTTCAGTGAATTTCTTAGTATTGATTTCTAATTTGATTGGGCTCTGGTCCAAGAGACTGTTTGTTATGATTTCAGTTCTTTTACATTTGCTGAGGAGTGTTTTATGTCTGATTATGTGATTGATTTTAGAGTATGTGTCATGTGGTGATGAGCAGAATGGATATACTTTTGCTTTTGGGTGGAGAGTTCTGCAGATGTCTATCAGGTCCACTTAATCCAGTGCAGAGTTTATGTCTGAATAGTTTTCTTAATTTTCTGTCTCAGTGATCTGTCTAATATCGTCAGTGGGCTGTCAAAGTCTCCCGCTACTATTGTGTGGGAGTTTAAGTCTCTTTGAAAATTTCTAAGAACTTGCTTTATGAATGTGGGTGCTCCTGTGTTGGGGGCATATATATTTGGGATAGTTAACTCTTCTCATTGAATTGAATTCTTTACCATTATGTAATGTCCTTCTTTTATCTTTGATGGTTTAAAGTCTGCTTCGTTTTTAACTAGGATTGCAACCCTGTTTTATTTTATGTTTTCCATTTGCTTCATAGATTTTTCTCCATCCCTTTATTTTGAGCCTATGTGTGTCACAGCATGTGAGATGGATCCTTTGAAGACAGTATACCAACAGGTCTTGGTTTTTTATCCAGCTTGCCACTGTGTACCTTTTAATTGGAACATTTATCCTGCTTACATTCAAGGTTAGTATTGAAATGTGTGGATTTGATCCTGTCATCATGATGTTAACTGGTTGTCTTACACACTTGTTTATGTGGTTGCTTTATAGCATCACTGGTCTGTGTACTTCAGTGTGTTTCTGTAGTGGCTGGTAATGGTCTTTCCTTTCCATATTTAGTACTTCCTTCTGGAGCTCTTGTAAAGTAGGTCTGACTTACAGGGTTTCAGCTCTTCTGACTTGTGGGGTTTCAGCTGAGAGGTCTGCTGTTAGTCTGATGGGCTTCCCTTTGTAGGTGACTTGTCCTTTCTCTCTAGCTGCCCTTAACATTTTTTTTTTTTTTTCATTTCAACCTTGGAAAATCTGATGATTATCTATCTTGGGGAACATCTGCCTGGGAAGTGTTTCGTGGGGGTTCTCACAATTTCCAGAATTTGGATGTTGGCCACTCTAGTTAGGTTGGGAAGGTTCTCCTGCTTGATACCCTGAAATATGTTTTCCAAGTTAGTTTCATCCTCCCTACCTCTTTCAGGGACAATAATGAGTCATAGATTTTGTCTCTTTATATATTCCTATGTTTCACAGAGGTTTTGTTTGTTTCTTTTCATTCTTTTTTCTCTGTTCTTGTATGACTTTCTTATTTCAGTAAACCAGTCTTCAGGTTCTGAGATTCTTTCCTCAGCTTGCTCTATTCTACTATTAATACTTGCAATGGCATTATGAGAGTCCTGTGGTGTGTTTTTCAGATCTATCAGGTTGGTTATGTTCTTTTCTATACTGGCTATTTTGTCTGTTAGCTCCTGCATTGTTTTTTCATGATTCTTAGCTTTCTTGTATTGGGTTTCAATGTTCTCCTGCATCTCAATAATCTTCATTCCTATCCATATTCTGAATTCTATTTCTGTAATTTCAGCCCATTTCAGAACCTCTGCTGGAGAGTTTTATGTGGTCATTTGGAAAAAAGAAGGCATTCTGGCTTTTTGAATTCTCAGAGTTCTTGTGCTGATTCTTTTTCATATTTATGGGCTTGTCTACCTTCAGTTTTTGAAGTTACTGAACTTTGGATTTTTTTTCTTTTATCCTGTTTGACGACTTTGAGGGTTTGATTGTGGTATAAGGTGGATTTAGCCAACTGGCATCATTTCTAGAATATTTTAGGGGGCCATCATTCAGCCAACCAACTCCTAAACTACATGCCGTAATTCTGGGGGACTTGTGTTGGGCCTTGACCTTGTTCTCTGGCTCCTCAAGGTTAGGAATCTACTGCACTAGGGTGGCCAAGGTGCTCCTGGACTGCTGGTCACTACGCTCAGATGGGTGATGTTAGCCAAAATGCTTCATAGTGTGGTAATAGCAGGATCCATCCTCATAGCAGCAGCTGTGGCAGATTGCTAGCAAGTGCCAGGGTGCCCACCTCCCTGAGGGTGCTCACCACAGTGGTGAAGTCAATGCAGCTGGTGGGGTGCGTGGTTGTGCTGAAGGTGGTGTTGGCTCAGGGGCAGGGTGCTGGGGGGCACAGGTTTGGGTGCCTTTTCTGTGCCCCACAAGCAGGAGTGTTCACTCAGAGTGGGGAAGGATCTGCTGTTCTCTGCACAGTGTTAGCACAAGGATGGGGAGCTGATGAAGATGGTGCTGGCTGGTTCTATGCCCGCCAAGACTCCATCTACAATGGTGGCCAGCGAGGGGAGTGGGAGTGAACTAGACTCCAGTGTGCTGGCAGGGCAAGAAAGCAAAACCAGCCCGTGCAGACACACATCAGCAAAGCAATGTGGGGAGTTGCCGTGGGCCTGGGGAAAATAGCGGTATAGGAAGGGAGCATGCAGGCTGGTGTGTGGCCATTGGAACCAGCCTACTGGAGCTCTCCACCAGTCAGGCACGGTCTACCAGTGCAGCAGCTATGGTGTGGGCCCCCAGGGCACCCATGACTGCTCCACAAGCAGGCATGGCCAGTCTGGGCCCCTAGGAGAGGCCAGGAAACCAAGGGATGCTCAGGTCAGCCCAGCCCTGTCTGAGGGGCAAGACTGCCCTGCAGAGTTCAAGTTCAACAGTTCTCCTGGCCTAAAGTCTCCTATGGGAGCAAGTCAAGCCTAGGGGGATGGTTGTCCCTGGCTCCACTGGGACAGTGGTTCTCCACTTCAGATGTTCCCGCACCAGACACTCTGGGCTCCACATCAGCTGGCTTGCTGCCCCTACCACTTCTGTAAGCAACTTTCCCTGCCAACTCAAGTGTCTGTGGTAGTCAAAGGGTCTCCTCCTGCCAGGGTTCCAGAGGCCCATGGCAAGAGTGGGTTTCTCCTTGCCATTTCAACTCATCCATTCCCCTGGAGCCATTGGGGGCCAGGAACAAGTCCTGATGTGCAGTAGCCCCGTGCAGGATTCCCAACTTTCTCCCCCTTCACCCCAGCTTCTGTGTCTTCCCTCTGTCCACTGTTGTTGCCTTCTCTCTGAAGATCTGTTAGGAGCACACGAGTCTTCTAGGTTCCTCAGTGAGAGCTGTTCCACCTGGCTGCATCTAGTTGGCCATTTTACCCTCACTCAGCTTGGGAATTCTTGTGTGAGTGTAAGGTAACCATATGAGCTAAAGTTCATGTGAGTATATCTGTGTGTGAATGCATGTTTCAGCTTTGTGGTGGATGGGGGCATGTCCATGTGCAAGCGTATATGTGGACGTGTTCCTTATTCTAAGAAGGTTAATGTGCATGTATAGATGAAAAGGTATGGGGAGCACCTGAGGATATATATTTGAGTCCCTATATGAATAAATTTTGTGAGCATGCTTATGTGATTGAGAAATCATTTAAGCATATTTGTGTGAAAGAGCATGTCAATGTTTTGTGAGTATATTTAAATGTATATAGGTACGTGAGTGAAATTTTTGAAATTCATATTTGTGTGATTCAATGAGTGAGCTTTTTTGGTGAGTGAGTGAATGAATGAATGCATGAGATTTTGTATGTATGTCAGTATAAATATGTATGAGAGTATATGTGTGGTACTATTCATGGGTGAAAGCGTTTGTATGTGAATTCATATTTCATTAATTTGTCTATGCTCATCGTATGATTAAATTTGTAAGCAAGTGAATGTTTGCATGTTTGTGAGTAGTGAGTGTGTAAGTGGTCTTTGGTGTAATCTTGTTACATATATGTGTTTATGTTGATATACACTTAGTTATGTAAAGGAATGTGAGAGGACATGTGTGTTGGTAAATGTAAGTGTTTTACATGTTTTGAGTGAATTTGTGAACTTCTTGGTGAGTATGACAATGTTCATGTGCCAGTGAACATAGGAGCAAGTTCCTCTATGTCAATGATATTTTACAAGTGTAAGTGAATGTGTGATTATGTGTATATAAATCTAATGAGTGGTTCTTGTGTGTGTCATTTTCTGATGAAGAATATGTGTCAGTGAATATGTGATAATGCTCATGTGAATGAGTGAGGTGTGAATAGGTTTGTGTCAGTGAATGTGTGAGCGTGTGAATATGAGTAGGCATATTTGAGAGTGAATATATGAACTTATACATGTGAGAGGTGAGTGTGATGATATTTGAGGGTTGAAGTTAATGTTTTTGTGTGTTCAAATAATATGCTTGAATTTGTGACCAAGAGCATGGATGTTAGCATGGTCATGTGAGTGACTGAATGTTTATCAGGTGCACTTATAACCTGTGAGTATACTTGTGTTACCATGTCAGTATATTTCTGTGAGTGAAATGTGAGTGTGTGAGGTTATCTGTGTGTACTTTTTCTGTGAGTGAATGTGTGTCATGTGGCTGTCAGCATGTTTGTGTGTGCCCATGTGTGCATGTTCCTGATTATGACAGTGTTAATGTCCATGTGAAAGTGAAAGTGGGAGCATCCGAGTACATCTATTTGAGTCCCTGTGTAACTGAATTTGTGCAAATGCTATGTGATTGAGTGAATGTTTAAGCATGACTGTATGTAGTTAATTTATTGCTGTGTGCATGTGAGTGTATCTAATGTGTCTATGTGTTTGAGTACATTTGTGAGCATGTTTATATGAGTATGAATATGTGATCATGCACACATAAGTGTGTGAAAGTATGAGTCTATTTATGTAAATAAGTGACTTAGCATGTAACTGAATGTGTGTGTCTGTGTAAGTGACATTGTGCACATGTTATGTGATTAAATGAATGAGAAGGATTGTATGATGTTAATTTATTGGTGTATGTGAGTATATCCAATATGTCTATTTATTTGAGTACATTTGTGAGCATGTTCATATGAGCGAATGTGTGATCATGCTCATGTAAGTGTGTGACAGTATGAGCATGTTTGCGTAAATAAGTGTGTGATCATGTAAGTGTGAATGTATGCATGTGTCTATATGTAGTGTGAATGTATGCATGTGTCTATATGTGTAATTCTTTGTTATGTTCATTTGATTGAGTGAATATTAAACATGTTAATATGAGTGAATGTATGAGCATGTGCATATATCTAAGCATGTATATGTACGCATGTAAGCATATATATGTAAGCATGTGAGAGTAAATATGTGAATTTGTAATGTCTTAGATTGTGCTAGTGTAACAATATCTGAGTGTTGAAGTCAATGGGTTTGTTAAAGTGTATTGTGAATTTGTGAGCATGGACATAGGTGCTAGCATGTTTGTGTTAATAAGTGAATGTGTGTCATATTCATTTGTGTGAGCTTTTTAATGTGTGAGTATATTGTGTGAGTTAAATGTAAGTGTGAAGTGTATCTCTGTGAGTGAATGTTTGAGATCATTGTGAGTGTAAGCATGTTTGTGTGAGAGTGATAGGTAAGCAGATTATTATTCATGAATGTGTTAATGTGCCTGTTTAATTGTATGGGTGAGTGTGAGCACATAGCGTATATAATTGTGTCTCTATAGGTATGAATTTGTGAGAATACACATGTGAATCAGTTAGTGTGTGAGCAGGTCCCTGTTTTTATGTGTGCTAATACATGAGTGAAGGGATGCATAAAAGTGTTCAGGTGAGCTATACAAGTGTGTCTTACATATGAATGAACTTGTGAGCATGTTCATATGCATGAGTGTATATGTCTTGGAGATAGTGTATGTGAGTGTTCTACATGTGTGAAAATTTAACATGATCATATTACTGAATGTGTGAGCATATCTATATATGAGAGCATAAATTTGTGTTTTAGTGTATTTGTGAGCATGTTCACATGTGAGCATAAGTGTGTGTAACTAAATAATGAGAATCTATATGTGAATATATAATTATGGGAATATGATTAGGCAGGAGATTGTAAATAATTATATGTAAAGGTATCTATATATTATAAATGTGATTTAATTTTATAAACGTGTGTGTGATCGAACGTGTTAGCGTGTCCCTGTTTATGTTTACATACATGTGTGAAAGAAAGCATGAGTGAGTAAATGTGAGCATATATGAGTGGGTCCTGTGTGTAAGTTTGTAGGTATATCCATGTGAAAGAATGAAAGTGTGAGCAAGTTTGTGTGAATGTGTGCACATGAAAGTTTGTGTCTATATATGTTAGTGAATGTATGAGCAAGTCATGAGCAAAGCAAGTCCATCTGTAAACTTTAATGTGTGAGTGTATTTATGTAAGTGAATGTGTGACCTTTTATGTAAGCATGAGCATATTCAGGGGCAGTGAGCACCTGAAAATATTCCTTTTGTGGTTATATAATTTTGGGTAACTAAATGTGTGAGTATGCACGTATAAGTGAGAATGAGTCTGTCTGGTGTGTGTGATTTTGTGAGCACATTCATGTGAGTGAGTGAATGAGCATGTTTGGGTTTTTGTTGTTGTTGTTCTTTATTGTTTGTTTGTTTGTTTGTTTGTTTTGAGACGAAGTCTCACTCTGTCACTCAGGCTGGAGTGCAGTGGAGCAATCTGTCTGCTCACTGCAACCTCCACCTCCTGGATTCAAGCAATTCTTCATCCTTAGCCTCCCAAGTTGCTGGGATTACAGGTGCCTGCCACCACGCCCCACTAATTTTTGTATTTTTAGTAGAGATGGGGTTTCACCGTGTTGGCCAGGCTGGTCTTGAACTCCTGACCTCAAGTGATCCACCCACCTCGGCCTCCCAAAGTGCTGGGATTATAGGCATGAGCCACCTTGCCTGGCCCATGTTTGTGCGAATGAAAGAATGTGTGAGATTGTAGACATATATGTGAGTGTGACTGAGTTAATTTGTCACTATGCTCTTTTGAGTGAGTGAATTGTGTGTTAATGTGAGTGACTGAATCTGTGTGTGCATGTATAAATAAATCTCTGAGTAAATTCTTGAATTTGTGTATTTGAATACACATACATATTTGTGCAAATAGAAAACTAGGTTTTATATTTAGTATATGAATGTGTGTGAATGTGTAAATATATGTAAGTTATTATATGTGAGGGTGTCTATGTGTGTGAATTTTAAAACATGTTTGTGTTTGAGAAGTAATATGTGAGTTTATGTGTGAGCACAAATTCAAGTATGTTCTTTCATGTGAGTAAATGTTTCAGTGTTGATATGTGTGAGTGAATGTTTGAATAACTTAGAGCATAAATGGGTGAGCGAAAGTGTGAGCATTTCATGTGTGTAACCACATTGATGAGTATATTTGAGTGAATAAATAAGCATATGCGTGTGTGAGTGCATGAATGTATCCACCAGTGTGAGTAAAATTCTGAGCATGATTATGTGAGTAATGCATGAGTATGTATGTATGTGGGCATGTCCATGGGTGAGACTGTTCATGTATGAATGCGTTAGCGTGAGCATATTTGTGTGTTTAACTGAATGTTCATGTATAAACGTGTATAAGGATGTAAAAGTATTCATGTTTGTGTGAAGTTATCAATGTGTGAATAAAGTTGTGAGTAAAAACATGACCATGTACTTGTGCGTATATGTGCGCATTCATGTGTGTGATTAGTGTGAATGTTTATTTGCAAGTGAATGTTTGTGTCCCTGTTTGTGTGTTAATTTGCATGTGTGAATGAATTTTATGTGCATGTGAGCATATATAAGTATGTCTTTGAGTAAATTTTTAAGAATGTTCACGTGAATGAGAGGATCTATAATCCAACTTGTGTGAGTGAATAGATGTTTGAGCAATTTTTGTGTGTGAATGTATGTGCAAGTGGGTTCGTTTGTGTGGGCTTCCTAATGGAAGAATATATTTCTGTGAGTATATATGTGTGTGTGTGTTGGTTTGCAAGTATATGTGTGTGTGTTTGCAAGTGAATGTGTGAGCACGCCCCTGTTTATGTATGTTTATGTGCCTGTGTGCAAGAGTATGTGTGTACATGTGACCATATATGAGTATTTTCTGTATGAGTGAAATTGTAACCATGTTCATGTGAATGAGCTAATGTGGGAGCCAGTTTGGTTGAGTGAATAAATGTGTGAGCATCTCTTATATGAGCATCACTGAGTATGCATGTGTGTGTAAGCATGTTCACACTATAAGTGAACATATGAACATATTGTGTCTGTGTGGGAGTTAGTTTTTGAGTATGTTTGACTGTATGAGTGAACTTACCTGTGTGAAAGTGAAAGTGTAAGTGTGTAATATGTGAAGATTATTTCTGTGAGTGAATGTGTGAGCACATTCATGTGCAGGATCAGGTTCTCCAGTGAGTGAATGAGTATGTTTGTATATGTGAATATAATTGTATGTGTGAGCAAGTTCATATGTGTGCTAATATACAACTATGTGAATGTGAGCACCAGCATGTGAGTGTATCTATGTGAGTGAGCAAATTTGTGTAATGTTAGGAGTGAATAAATGTGTGAGCATGACCTTATTTGAGAGTGTCAATATGTGGGTGAATGTATAAGCATATTCATGTATGTGAGGAATTAAGTGTGCCTGTGTGAGATGTGCAAAGATGTTCATGTGTGAGTTAATGGGTGATCAAACACGTGTAATAGCATGATAATATATGAGTAAATGCATGTGTGAGTAACACATGAATATGTTTCTGTGAGCAGGTTAATGTGTGTGTGTATAAGTGAATATGAGTATGTGCACAGAAGCAAATATGAGTGATATGTGTGAAGAACATTGTGAGCATGTTCATCTGTGTCAGTGAATGTGTGAGCATGTGCATGTATATGAGCCTGTTTATATCTGAGTGAATTCTTTAGCATCTTCATATGTGTTAGTACATGTGTGATTGAATAGTGAACATGTTTGTATATGTGAGCATGTTAATGGGAGAGCGAATGTGTGTATGAAAATTGTGTGATAATAAATGTGAGTGTGTGAAAAATTGTGGGTGTGTTGATGTGTGTGACAGAATGTGTGTGAATGACTTCATGTATATGAACATACTTGGCATGTGACTGATTTAGCGTTTTCATATATGTATTTAGCATTATCATATTTAGCATGTACATTTCATTATTGTATTATGCCATTCTTATATTGCTATAAAGAAATACCTGAGGGTGGGCAATCTATAAAGATGCTTAATTGGCTCATGGTTTTTCAGGCTTTACAGTGTTATGCCAACATTTGTTTGGCTTCTGAGCCGGCCTCAGGAAGCTTTTACTCATGGCAGAAGGCGAAGTGGGAGCAGACATGTCACACGGCCAAAGCAGGAACAAAAGAGAAGAGAGGAGTTGTCACACACTTTTAAATGACCAGATCTTATAAGAACTCACTCACTATGGTGAGAACAGCACCAACCTATGGGGTTCCATGGAGGTATCCACCTCCATGACCCAAACACCTCCCACCACACCCTATCTCCAGAAGGTTTGGGCAGGGACAAATATCCAAACAATATCAAGTATACTTATGTTTCTGTGAATTTGTGAGCATGTGTGTGAGTAAATATGTGTGTACATGAGCGTAAGCATGTTGGTGTCAGTGAATGTTTGAGCATCTCCCCATATATGAGTGAAAATGCAAGCTAGTTCATATGTCAGTGTTTATTACATTTGTGTGATTAGGTAAATGCTTGTGTGTTCTTGTTTTTTGTTTTGTTTTGTTTTTGTTTTTGATGGAATTTCACTCTTGTTGCCCAGGCTGGAGTGCAATGACGCGATCTTGGCTCACTGCAACCTCCACCTCCTGGGTTCAAGCAATTCCCCTGCCTCAGCCTCCCAATTAGCTGGGATTACAAGCATGAGCCACCACGCCCGGCTAATTTTGTATTTTTAGTAGAGACAGGGTTTCTCCATGTTGGTCAGGCTGGTCTCAAACTCCTGACCTCAGGTGATCCACCCGCCTCGGCCTCCCAAAGTGCTGAGATTATAGGCATGAGCCACCATGCCCAGCCTGAGTGTTCATGTTTATAAGCAAAATTTATGACCGTGTGCATTAATGTTAGCATATTTGTGTAAGTTCATGTGTAATCACGGTCATCTGTGTGAGTGTATTTGTGTGAGGGATGATGAGGGTGTGCATGTGAGTGTATGAATGTGTGAGCTTCTTGCTATACATAAGCATGTTTGAGTGAATATGTGAGCATGTTTCTGTGAGTGTATTAATATGCATGTATAAGTGAATGAGTGTCTGCATGTGGACATGAGTATGTGTGGAAATAAATTTTTGAGTTAGCTCATGTGTGAGTGATTATATGAGCATATTTGTGTGTGAGAGTAAACGTGAGCATAATCATGTGAGTGTGTGAGCATGGTTTGTGAGTAAGTAAATGTGAGAGAGATTGCATGTATGTGAGCCTGTTTACAGCATTGGAGAGTTGTACAGTTTGTGAAGAAAAGTACTTGAGGGTTCAGTTGCTGAACAAATATCTGGAAAGTTGCGTAAAACCTAAGTGCAAGTAATATTTTTCAGGGTTAAACAAGAGGAATCTCGGACTAGATGCAGCCAGGTAGAGAGCTGCCACCAAGGGACTGAGACAACTGGCATACTCCTAACAGATCTTCCAGGGGAAGGCACTGAGAGTGGATGAAGGGAATAATCTGGAAACCCTGCATGGGGCTACCACACACTGGGGCTTGTTCTTGGCCCCCAGTGACTTCCAGGGAAATGGATGAGCTGGTACCATTCCTACTGAAACGATCCCCAAAAAATTAGGAGGCCAGCATCATGCTGATAACAAAACCTTGGAGACACACAACAAAAAAGGAAAACTTCATGCCGCTATCCTTGATGAACATCATGCAAAAATCCTTAAGAAAATAGTGGAGGCCAGGCACAGTGCTTCACGCCTATAATCCCAACATTTTGGGAGGCCAGGGTAGGTGGATCATTTGAGGTGAAGTGTTCAAGACCAACCTGACCAACATGGTGAAATCCCGTCTCTACTAAAGAAATACAAAAAAAAAAAAAAAAATTAGCCAGGTGTGGTGGTGCATGCCTGTAGTACAGCTTCTTGGGAGGCTGAGGCAGGAGAATCGCTTGAACCCAGGAGGTGGAGGTTGCAGTGAGCCGAGATTGTGCCACTGCACTCCAGCCTGGGAGACAGTGAGACTCCATCTCAAAAAAAAAAAAAAAAATTCTTGGCAATTTGATCCAACAGCACATCAAAAAGCTTACCCACCACAATCAAGTAGGCTTTATCCCTGGGATGCAAGGTTGGTTCAGCATACACAAATCAATCAATGTAACTGATCACATAAACAGAACTAAATACAAAAACCACACGATCATCTCAACAGATGCAGAAAAGGCTTTCAATAAGATTCAATACCCCTTCATGTCAAAAACTCTCAATAAACTAGGTAGTGAGGGAACACACCTCAAAATAATAAGAGCCATCTATGACAAACCCACAACAAATATCATACTGAATGGGTAAAAGCTGGAAGCATTCCCTTTGAAAACCAACACCAGGCAAAAATGCCCTCTCTCACTACTCCTATTCAACATAGTATTGGAATTCCTAGCCAGAGCAATCAGGCAAGAGAAGAAAATAAGTGACATCCAAATAGGAAGAGAGGAAGTCAAACTATCCCTATTTGTAGACAACATGATATCTACAAAACCCCATAGTCTCACCCCAAAAGCTCCTTAAGCTCATAAACAACTTCAGCAAAGTCTTGGGATACAAAATAAATGTAAAAAAATCAGTAGCATTCCTATATACCAATAACAGTCAAGCCAAGAGCCATTTCAGGAATGCAATACCATTCACAATTACCACAAAAAGAATAAAATACCTAAGAATACAGCTAATCAGGGAAGTGAAAGATCTCTACAATGAGAAATACAAAACTACTCAGAGAAATCAGAGATGATACAAACAAATGTGAAAATATTCAATACTCATGGATAGGAAAAATCAATATCATTAAAATGGCCATACTGCCCAAAGTCAGTTATAGATTCAATGCTATTTCTGTCAAACTACTAATGACATTCTTCACAGAACTAGAAAAATACTATTTTAAAATTCATATGGAACCAAAAAAGAGCCCAAATAGTCAAGGCAATCCTAAGCAAAAATAACAATGCTGGTGGCATCATATTAACTGTCTTCATACTATACTTCAGGGCTATACTAACCAAAACAGCATGGTCTTGGTACAAAAGCAGACACACAGATCAATAAAACAGAGAGCCCAGAAATAAGGTTACACATCTACAACCATCTGATCTTCAAAAAAATGGACAAAAATAAACAAGAGAGAAAGGACTCCTTATTCAATAAGTAGTACTGGGATAACTGCCTAGCCATATGCAGAAGACTGAAACTGGACCACTTCCTTACACCGTATACAGAAATTATCTCAAGATGGATTCAAGACCTTAAATGTAAAACCCAAAATGGTAAAAATCCTGGAAGACAACCTAGGCAATAATGTTCTTGACACAGGAACAGGCAAAGATTTCATGACAAAGATGCCAAAAGCAATTGCTACAAACCCAAAAATCGAGAAATGGGATTTGATTAAAGAGCTTCTGGACAGCAAAAGAAACCATCAACAGAGTGAACAGACAACCTGTAGAATGGGATAAATATTTTGTGAACTATGCATCTGACAAAGTTCTAGTATTCAGCATCTATAAGGCATTTAAACAAATTTACAAGAAAGAATCAATTTATTTTTAAAGTAATTTTTAAAAGGGCAAAGGACGTGAACAGACACTTTTCAAAAGAAGACATATATGCCACAAACAAGCTTATGAAAAAAAATTTCATCATCTGTTATTAGTCCATTCTCACACTGCTGTGAAGAAATACCCAAGACTGGGTAATATGCAAAGAGAAAAGATGTAATTGAGTCGCAGTTCTGCAGGGTTGGGGAGGCCTCCGGAAACTTGCAATCATGGTGGAAGGGAATGCAAACACGTCTTCTTCACATGGAAGCAGGAAGGAAAAGTGCAGAGCAAAGCAGGAAAAAGCCCCTTCTAAAACCATCAGACCTTGTGAGAACTTGCTCGCTATCATGAGAACAGCATGGGGGAACTGTCCCCATTATCTAATCACCCCCCACGAGTTCCCTCCCCCAGCATGTGGGGATTACAATTTGGATCACAATTCAGTATGAGATTTGGGTTGGGGACACAGAGTCAGACCATATCAACATCACTGATGATTAGAGAAATGCTAATCAAAACCACAACAAGATACCATCTCACACCAGTCAGAATGGCTATTATTAAAAAGTCAAAAAGTAACAGATGCTGGCCAGGTTGCAGAGAAAAAGGAACACTTATACACCGTTGGTGGGAATGTAAGTTAGTTCAGTCATTGTGGAAATCAGTGTGGAGATTCCTCAAAGAGCTAAAAACAGAACTACCATTCAACTCAGCAATATATATACCCAAAGGAATATAAATCATTCTATCATAAAGACACATGCACGTATGTGTTCATTGCAGCACTATTCCTAATAACAAAGACATGGAATCAATCTAAATGCCCATTAATAACAGACTGAATAAAGAAAATATGGTACGTATACACCATGGAATATTATGGAGATATAAAAAAAGAATGAGATAATGTCCTTTGCAGGAACATGGATGGAGCTAGAGGCCATTATCCTTAGCAAACTAACACGAGAACAGAAAAATAAATATTGTATGTTCTCACTTGTAAGTTGGAAGTAAATGAAGAAAACACATGGACACATAGAGGGGAACAGAAGACACTGAGGCCTACCAGAGGGTGAATGGTGGGAGGAGGAAGAGTATTAGGAAAAATAACGAATGGGTACTAGTCTTAATACCTGGGTGATGAAATAATGTGTACAACAAACCACCATGACACGGGGTTTACCTATGTAACAAACCTGCATGTGTACCCCTGAACTTAAAAGTTAGAAAATAATAACAGAAAAAGAAATATTCAGCTAAAGGAATGGCCATGTTTTGTCATTTGAAAGTATTGCCAAGTACATATTCCCTTGCACAGTGACCAACCCACCATATGTATGTTTTCTAAAGTTATAAAATTTTGAAAATTATAAAAGGGAATCTTGTGACAGAGGAATCTATTTGATTCTTTTGCAGGCACACCAGGCTCCCTCTGCTATCTCTTGCTCCTATGAAAGTAATCTTATGTAGCTTAGTGCAATTCCAGGTAATGTTAAGAGGAGCATATTATGTCATAGTCAAACGAGCTTGCATGTTATCTGCCTTGCATTCAGCACCTGGATCAACTAAATTGGTTATGCGCTCTGCTCACCATTGCCCACATATCTTCATGAGATTAGCCTCTAGATATTGTTGGTGGATGTCAATGGTTAGAGGAATAGGCTTATCTTGATAAATGAGATTTATCGGGTAGCTTGGCCAGGGAGAAGTATTATGCTATGTGTACCAAAGTGATGATGGTGGAGGCAAGCTCAGTATGTGGTTTAATTTGCATCTTATGTAGTATTGTGACTAAGGTTTCATGCTTTTTTCTTTTGGTGGGCAAGAGTATGTTCCTCCTTCTTCAAATTGGTGTGTATTGTCACTTGTTTTTCCTGCCAACTGCCAACAGCAAATAGCATTGGTATGTTTCCACAACTGAGGGATAATTTCTCAGGTACTCTCAGCAGCTTGAATAAAGGTTGTTTATGTAGCCATGCAATAAATTAGATACTGAAGTAAGGGACACTTACATATGGGATCCTCACAGGTGTGCCAAGTTATTTCAAAATTAGACATCAGTTGGCCCATTTCTGTTCCTGTTTATCACAATGTTGCCGTGTTTCAATGGGGGACCATCGTTTCACTGCTTCCACTCTAGAGAAAACTTTTCTAAGGCATTAATAGCCTTAGACTGGCCTCTTGGGAGGTGGTGGTATGACTAATACCAATAAATGTCCTCCTGGATTACTTTTGCTACCAGGCTTCTCATTATTGTCTCTATCTTCTATAAGATGGAGTGTGTATGTGTTTTAAGGATCCGATAGAAGAGTAAAATTGGGCAATTTCCCTTAAATATTCACCAAGTCCTTATTAATGGTGTTCTTTTTAGCCCTGGAAAATTTTGTGATAGCTGTAAGCAAGTAGTTATCAATTTCAATAGAGAAACTGCCATGTAGCGAGTGAATAGATGTCTCTATGGGATCAAATATGTTTCTGTAGGAATTGTCTTTATTGAAACATCAAGAATCTGTGATTGTTTACTGTTGGCAGCCAGCAATGCAATTGTTAAAGAGCGTGCTTCCGTACAATGTTATGTAAATTTTGAAGTTGGTATTGTGAGAAGGTTAGGTTACGGCACAATTTACAGTCTGATTGTAGTCTCTGACATTTTAGTCATGCCTTGGCCCAAATAATATTTCCTTACAGGTATATTATTGGTTGGCAAACCAAGGAGGAAGTCCATGATAAGGTGCCCTTGACCATTTGGCCACAATTATTTTCTACCTCAATAAATGGGGCTTGTACTAGAAGGGAAGAGAGATCATTATAATTAATAAGAAAGGAGTCAAATATTTTTAATGGCATACACATAGTTGGCAGGGTTTATATTTGTCATTATCCCAGGGATTAATAACAGCTATAATTTCATTTTTGTAATCTTGTAGAATTTATTGGTATTGGCTTTGAATTAAAACATTTTAAATCTGATTATGCCAATCACAATCACAAACATCCTAGTAGTAATACTGGATACATATTATCTTTGAGGAGTCCTTAAATGAGACTTGGTACATAGTGGTCCATGGCTTTAGCTGTTTGATGACAATAGTTAATAGTAATACATCATGTCTGATTTGAAGTAAAAGTTGGCCCACAGGGCTTAAAAGGTATCAGTGTGTCACAGGCAGTGTCTAAAAGTCTGGCTTGGCCAGAATCTGTGTTGCTAGAACGAGTAGAAACAGAGGAAGGAGTGCTAACCTCAGTGTAAGTGTCCGTGGTCATGTTAGTAGGTTTGGCTAACCTGAATAGTCAACAGCATGCTTCCTTAATCTGACCCATGGTATATGTCTTCCTGTGGTGTGCATGCAGTGTGTTGTGTGTGTGTGTCTACACACACACACACACATATATATATATTATATATATATAGAGAGAGAGAGAGTCAACAGTAGTGTGTAGATTACCAGGGCTAGGGTGATCTACCAGTGGAAATGTGGTAGACATCCAGTAGACGTGACAACAACAGAAACTTTTCAGGAAAGGAAGGGGCACAGCAACAGGATAGGAGTTAAAGTCAGAGGTCATCTGTGGCCAGCAGTGAGAAGATCTGATTGCCCAGTGGACGACACCCAAATGGCGTTACCTCGTCTGGTAATAGTTTAGATCCATCCCCCGGTTGTCAGGAGGCAGGTCCAGGTTTATTACACAGTGCCTTTAATAGAGCAAAGCACGTGGGTAGAAGATGAAAGCAACTTTATCTCCAGATGATGGTGAGAAAGAGCTTGGCTTATGCTGAATTATGAGTGGACACAGCCTGAGGTCAGTTTCAGAGTCATTGGTCCACATCAGGTCCTTGTCAGGATCAAGAGGGAAGTGCTAGCTCTGAGTTTTCTATGAAGGCAAAAGGAAAAGTGAAAGTGCTAGACTAATGTTACTAGACTAATATTCCTTTTTGGTGGGTGGCAACATCGGGGTTCTCATGTCTGTAAAAGCTGGTAATTGGGTTGTGTTTGGTGTGGGTGTGCACACCAGCAGATGTCACAACGTCTCTGTTAGTAGTCTCATCATTTATGAATTTACATATGGTATTGTTATGCCATACATAAGTACATGATAATCGGGACTATGGACAATGTTTTTGATCACTTCAGAGACCTCTGTTCTCTAAGAACTCTCAATAGCTTAGTTTTAAAAAGACTATTATATCTTTCTGTGATACCTGCTATAGAATATTAGGATAGGCAAAATCCCAAACAATGTTATCTTGTAATGCCCATTGCTGTGTTTGTTTTGTGCTTTGTTGGGGGGAGCCTTGATCTGGTAACATAACTTTTAACACTCCCAGAGGCTGTGAAAGCTGTTTTGTTAATCCCTCAATAACACTAGCAGAGGTTGGTGTCTTGCATGGGGAAATAAATAGAAGGCCTGTGTAGGTATTCACCATTGTTAAGGCATATTTTAATGGCTCCAGTCACTGCAGGGAGAAGCCCAATGAAATCAATTTACCAGTTGTCATGTGATCCTTTTCGGTAAATTTCTCCTTCCATAAAGTAGGCCCAGTGTCTAGATTTCTGTCAATGTGATACAGTTTCTAATATTAATAGTTTTATGTAAACATCTCTCTGCCAGGTTGACTCCTCTAGTAACAATCCACCTTCTCAACCCCACAATGCTCAAATTCCCTGACCCCTCATGTGCCTACCAATAGAAGGGGTGAGATAGCTCATCCCTAAGTTCCAGAGATTCCCCCTCCTTTAAGAGACTAACCTATATTTGTGGTTTGGTTATTTTGTTGGCTTTGGCATTGTGTATCATGCCTCCTCCTTGCCTTTCTTGGTACAAATTGAGGTATAGTGCACCAAGATGGGTGGAGCAGGAGCCAGTGTGGTAAATTTTTTCCCACATCTCTTTACCCTGATTTTTTAACACTGATTTTGCCAAAGCCTCAACTAAGTAATTAGCCACCAACCAGGAGTCAGCAAAAGTATGAATCTTATAAAAAATTATTAAGGACATACTCGATTGCTACAAATATTGCCCACAGCTCATCTCATTGAGCCCTTTGGTCCACCCCTGAAAAAACTGGAGTGTTTGAATAGAAGTGGTGGTCTGTGGCTGATCATTGTTAGCTCCTTCATACCCTGTACTGACTCCATAAGTAAAGAGAGACCATTACTATTCTTTTTTGAGAATGATGTCCATCCTCCTTCTAGTCCCCATTGAGTAAGAGGTAGAGGCATTTCTGGATGTTTTGCCAAAGTAACCTCAGCGCCAGGGTTTGTGGCTATTTCCTCATGGAGCTGTGACACTCCAGTAGGGCTGGGTTTAACTCAACCCAGTAGATACCATTTCCATTTTAATAAAGAGGCCTCTGTTGTCAATCTAATTTATGGGGAACTTTATCCATGACACAGGGCATAATAGGAATCTTGGTCCATGGGGTAACTGGCTCTGCCCCAGTAAGGGCTTCAGTTTCAATAACTTCCCAGTACATCTCCAGGGGTTGCCTCTCTAGCAGCAAAAACCTTTGGGCTGAGTCTGGGAGCTGTTTACACCAAAAACTCATGGGTAAGGCCTTTATCCATCCATTTGGTCCAGAGGCTCCAGGTAGTAAATTTGGGATGGCAGAACTAATTTTAAGTCCTGCTCTCTGTACATTATTGGGAGACTTAAAGTGATGGTGTTCTTTAGTTTATGTAGTGTCTGTTGTTGTGTAAGTCCACACTAAAAAATGGAAGAATTATGGGTGACTCCAGAGATGGAGGCCAGCAAACATGAGTTGAGGAATGTGTTGGTACCAGCATCCAAATAACTTTACCGAATGCTGGACCTCCTTTACTGATGTCAGAGGTTGGAGCACTAGGAGCTTGTTTTTTTACTGAATTGGGAACAGTTCATTCTTCTGAATTTTCAGTGTAGCTCCCAAATTTAACAGACTAGGAAGAGCCTGTACCTTATGTGGGACAATTGCCCATCCCCTTAGTGAGGTGTTTACTCACGGTTGCGATTGACTTTAGACAGATTCTTAGTCAGATCCTGTGAGGAGGATGTCATCAATGTAACGCCAAGGCCTAGTTTCTGGGGACCATATAGGACAGGTGTCTAGATGCTGTCTGAAAATTCCATGCACAATTTAAGTACCCCATAGGCCACTGGGAAAAGGTGTATTGTTGATCCACAAAGATGAAGGCAATTCATGGTTGACTTTCCTATGAAATTTTCACTGACTGTAACACATTAACTAAGTCTATAACTCTGAACCATTTACCTATGCTAATTTTAATGTGATTCATTAGTGTTATGATATCTAGTAGAGATGCTCTAATAGAGAGAACAGCCTTGTTTAACTATCTTTAGTCTATAGTTAGCCTCCACTCACTAGTAGTGGCACAGACTATGCTGGAGAATTGAAAGGTGGGAATCAGTACCCCATTTTTAACTAAGTCAGCTATGACAGGTCATAATTCCTCAGTGCTTTGCCTTAGCCAGTACTATGACATATTTGCCTCCTGCACCATAAAGAATGATAAACTGGCTCCCACTGGCTGGAGCCCACCAGTAACATAAAAGCCTTAGGCTCATTCCATGTTATCTGTTAACTGAGGAGATTCATTCCAATAATGGGAAAAGGGACAGTCCAAGGGAGAACAACCAGGACAGAAGAATTTGTTAGTAAAATTGGATGAATTTTGACAGTTAAGCAGGTAATTATTCCTTTAATTAATCTTCCTCCCAAACTGTTCACCTCCTGGGGGTGAGAGTGGATTCATTTAAAGCATGAGTGATTCCTGGGATTAGAGATATCTGAGCCCTTGTATTTATCAGATCCAGCCGGTATTTATTTTTTGGAGCTCAAACTGCAGTTAATGTGGTAAAAGGGTGCTTGTCTGTCAAAATGTGCTTACTTCAAGCCTACTGGATCCCTACATTTGTGTGGATCCCTGCCACTGGCAGAGATCAGGAGCAGGTGTGGAAGGTAGGGCTGTCTCTGAAGGAAGATTACCTCCCAGATGGTAATCTAACCCTAGTAAGTATTGTACTTACTCCATAGATTTACCAGAGATCATATAATTTGGGAACCCCTTTTTCCTTTGGGTCCAATATAATATCTCTTATTTATCTAGAGGTTCATGCTTAAGCAGGGGTGTTGGCTATAGGTGGTTTGTTTGGCCTAAGAAAGGGGTAGCCTCTCATTTAATAGTAATTTTGGTTTTGGCCAGGTGGGATATTGTTTGTAGAATTAATAGGCAACACTTGATCTGTTTGTCTTTCATGCATTTCTACTAAATCCAGGGCAGCTGTGTTCTCTTGAATTGTT
Source organism: Mandrillus leucophaeus (assembly GCF_000951045.1). Classification (NCBI taxonomy): domain Eukaryota; kingdom Metazoa; phylum Chordata; class Mammalia; order Primates; family Cercopithecidae; genus Mandrillus; species Mandrillus leucophaeus. Next base: position 1,456,931 of record NW_012110352.1, on the reverse strand, counting down.
TTAGCATTAGCCATCACTGCCAATAATGTGGACTTATACTTGTCAGGAGTCCCCCTGAGAAACAATTGGGCGGACTCAAGATTCAATTCAGCCTCCTCTGGACTTGCCAAGTCACTATACTACATGCCATCTGTTGCCTGATAAGCATTTCAACATCCCCAGCTAACAGGAGGTGAATATTTTCCATTGACAGTCTACCCAGGGCTGTTAGGAGGCCTAATGTAGGGTGAGAATCCTCTCCAGCCATAAAGATCCACATCAACAAGGTATATGTAGGCTTGAGTCCAACGCCTCCTCTAGGATTATTCCGACCTTCCCCACTAATTGTGTAGGATCTTTTAGTAGAGATGTCATTTTCCATACCATGTGATGGTAGTCAGTTGTTTAATTTCAGCTCCCATTAGGTGGAGTTTGCTCCCCAGCATGTATGTTCTATATAGCCATGCAACCTTTTTTTTTTTTTTTTTTTTTTGGTTCTTCGGCTAGGTCCTTAAGAAGAGACTGGATCTCAGGCCGAGAGAGGATGTGTTTCCTCCTCTGACCAAAAACCAGCCTTACTTCCTTGACCCTCCCTTTTTGTCTTCTCCATCTTTACCACTCTCTGAGTGCTTACCTAGAAAGCAGAAGGTAAATTATCCTCATCAGTATCATGGTGGTACTGTGCTGCTTTTTCTTCTAGAGGACGTCAATCCTCTTCTCCAGGATCCTCCCATCTGTCTTGTCTCCCTCAGGAGTTTGGGTACCTACCTCCTTTCCAGCAGTGTCCTAGTGAGAAGCTGCCATGAGTAAGACCTAGCATTCTTCTTGTGGTTTGGAGCACCTGTTCGATAGGACAGTCACTTCCCTCAGAGTTCTGGGAAGGGCAGGAATATAAACATCCTTACATTTAGTCACTATAAGTAATGCTTTAGCCAGCTTATTCCAAGGATTTAGGTCTCGATTTCCTACGGAGAGGAACTAGAATAATGTCTTCTGCAATAACAGATACAAATCAAACAGCAGTAGAGTCATGCTTGCTGTTTATGAAGGTGTCTCCCCCAATTGTGCTTAAGGGAGCAGCCTCGGCCTGACATCTCTGCCTTATTGGTTTTACCTGTCATAACAGTCCCCAGGGACAAAGATGTCCTCTCATCTCATACCCAAATCAAGGGTAACCTACCTTTGGTCTACATGTATGCACTCCTCCCCTTTTTCTGTTCAGGCCCACAAGTCTTAAAATCTCCAGCACCTGCCCAGTGAGGGACCCAAGTGGGCAGGCTGACCTCCTTCCTCAGGGAGCTCAGTGCCTTTGACCTCCAAACTCCATTGCAATGTCATGGGTTTGCTCAAATGTGGGTGCTGGTGCTTGGTTAGACTAACAAGGCTTCGGGGAGTGGGGGAGCATAACAAATATAGAGTATAATATAGCACAGAGTAAAGCCATGCCAAACTAGAGGCATTCCAAATTTTGAGTCTGAACTACTTAAAGACTGTCTGAAATAATTTTGTCAAATGATTTTACTATTAACTAGGTGGACCCTGTGTTGATTTCCTGATCATCACCAAAATTCTTGCTTTCCCTCATAACCACTTGTAGTGAGTTCGAGGAATTTAGGGGCTGATCAGGGAAAAAGATAAGACCCAAATGTGGCATTAGCACACAGCGAGCTGTATTTGGATGACACTTTCACAGGTTTGCATGAGAGAGACAACCCTCACAACAGGAGACCTTCCAGAGGCACCACCCAGAAGAGGGTATGGAAGAAGGCAAGATAATTTCCAGGAAAGAGGGGAATCGGGGAGGGGACCCGTGTGTCTAGGTGATGTCACTTAGCAGCATGATGACAGAGTCTCTGGGTCAGAGAGTGCCAAAGAACAGTGGTGACTTGGGGGATCTCTTATAGCTATAGGCTTTATCTTAGCTATGGCTAGCAGATGCTGGGTGCTGTTTTGCAGAGTATGCAAAACAGGCAGGCTCTCCAATGGCTAAAATTCTGCTTATTTGGGCTATTTTTAGAATAACAGAATGTGTAAAATTTGAGTTTTGTGCCAGCTGGCTTTCGAGATAATGGATCCTAGCCTGCTTTGAAGAGATAAACAACAAAGGGCCAATAATATAGAGGCCTTTTTTGGCTAATTTTTATAACTTTGGCTAATTAATATAACAGCCCATGTTGGAGAGTGAATATGTGAGTTTGTTCAAGTATAAGTGTGTTAATTTGAGTATAGTTGTGCAATTAAGCATTTGTGCATGTTCACATGTATGAGTGAATGTGTGATCAAATGTGGATATTAGCATGTATGTGTCAGTGAATTTGTAAATGTTTTATGTGTGTGATATTTTTAATGTATGAGTACATTTGAGAGAATTTGTAGCATATGTGCAAGAGTGTGAGTGTGTATGTGTTGTGAGTCAATTCATAATCATGGGCATGGATGTTAGCATATTCATGTGTGTGAATGAATGTGTAAATGTGCTTGTGTGAGCTTGTTAAATATGAATACATCAGTGTTTGTGAATGTGTAAGCATGGGCATGTAAGTATATGTGAGTGAGTGAATGTGTATGTGTGTGAATGTGTGAGTTTCATGGTAAGAACATACTCATTTGTGAGAATATGTAAGTATGCTGAGAATAGGTGATATATGTTGTTTGTGAGTGTGTTAATGTGTATGGGTAAGTAAATATGTGAGTATTTGCATGTGAGCACATATGAGTATGTGTGAGTTTGTGAGCAGGTTAATGTGAGTGAATAAGTGAGCAAATTTTAGTGAATACATACGTAAGTATGTTTGCATGGGTGAGTGAATGTGTAAGTGTATGGCTACAAGTGAATGTCAGTATGTCTATGCGTGTGAGTAAATCTGTGAATATGTTTGTGTGAGTCTATGAACATGTGTGTTATGTGATTCAGTGAATGTGTGAGCATGTGCATGTATGTGAGCATATTTTGTGTTTGAGGGAATCTGAGCATCTTCATGTGAGTAAGCAAGAATTTATCAGTGAATTCTGAGTACATGTGTAATATATGAGCGTGTTAATATATGAGTGTTACTGGATTGTGAGTTATGCAAATGATTTATTTAAGGAGGTCGATGTATGTAAGTATACTTGTAAGCATGTTTATGTATGTGTGTGAATGTGTGAGCATGATAAAGTCAAGTATACTAACATGTTTGAGTGATCATGTGAGTGTGCTGATGTGTGTGAGTAAATGTGTAAATGATCGTATGTATGTGAAAATATTTGGGTATGTGAGTGAATTAATATTGTTATATATATGAGTACGGAAATTTGAGTATACCTGTGTTTTGGTGAATGTCAGTGTGTTTGTGAGTATATGTGAGTGTGTCTATAAGTATGAGTAAATGGCCAGGCATGGTGGCTCACTCCTTTAATCCCAGCACTTTGGGAAGCTGAGGCGGGCAGATCACAAGGTCAGGCATTTGAGACCAGCCTCGCCAACATGGCAAAACCCTGTCTCTACTAAAAATACAAAATTAGCTGGGTGTGGTGGCAGGCACCTGTAATCCCAGCTACTCGGGAGGCTGAGGCAGGAGAATCGCTTGAATCCAGGAGATGGAGACTGTATTGGGCCAAGATCGCACCACTGCACTCTAGCCTGGATGACAGAATGAGACTCCGTATCAAAAAAAAAAAAAAAGTGAGTAAATTTGTGAGCATGTGTTGAGTAAATGTGTGGGTGTGTAAATGTCTGTCTCATTTTTGTGTGAGTGAAAGTCTGAGCCAGTTCATGTGTGAGACTATGTTAATGTGAGTATATTTGTTTGATTAAGTAAATGCTCATGTGTCCATCTTTGTGGATAAATTTATAATTGTGTGAATGGATGTCAGCATGTTTGTGTGTAAGTGAATGTGTAAGCATGTTCATTTGTATGAGCTTGTTAAGTGTATGACTGCATTTTTGTATTTGAGAAAGTATGTGTGAATTTATGTGAGTGTGTGTGTGACTGAATATGTGAACTTTGTGATGAGTGTGAGCAAATCTGTGTTCAAGTGAATGTGTGAGCATGTTACCATTTGGGAACATGTTAATGTGCATATGTAAGTGAATTGTGAGTGTGTACTTGTGATCATACATCAGTGTGAGTGAATTTGTAAGCATATGCATGTGAGTGAATATGTGAACATTTTTGCGTGAGTGGATGTATGAGCATGAAGGTAACCATATGAATGTGCCTCTGCGTGAGTCAATTTATGATCATATTCATATACATGAGTAAATGTGTAAGCATGTTTCATGAGTAAATGTGAAAGCATGTGGGTGTGGGTCTGTGTGTTGTGTGTGAATAAATTTTTGAGCATGTTCATATGTGTCAGTGAAATTTTTAATGTTAATGAATTTTTGAGTGTGCATATATTTAGCCATTTTTTGTGTCAGTAAATTTTTGAGTGTGTTGATGTTAGTGAATATGCATGTGAGTGAATAGTTACATTTTTGTGTATGTAAACATATAGGTGAATTTCTCTATGTGTGTGTATGAAGGCATGTAGGCAAATGACTATATGTGTGAATATATATAATCACATATAGTCACTTGTACACACTTACAAATTCACTCACATTCTATGTGTGAATGTGTGGCCATGTTTTTGTGTGTGATTGATTGCATAAGTGTATGAGCATCTTCAGGTTGAGTGTGTACATACAAATGAGTTAAAGTGTGAGTAACATTGTGTATATGAGGCACATATGAGTGCATGAGTGAATACATGAGTATGTTGAGTATATTTGTGTGTTTGAATGAAAGTCTGTGTTTGTGTGAGTATATGTGAGTGTGTCTATGAGTAAGAATAAATCTGTGAGCATATTTATATGAGTGAATTATAACTATGTGCATGTATGTGAATATGTCTGTGTGAGAATGAATTGAACCTGTACATGTGTGAAAATGTTAGAGTTTACCTGTGTGCTTAAGTGAATGTGTGCATTCATGTGTGTCCATTTGTGAGCATGTACATACATGTTATCATCTTCGTTTGTGAGTGAATGTATAAACATGTTCATTCGCATAAGTTTGTTAATGTGTAAGTATATTTCTGTGTGTCAAAACGATTGTGTGCATGTGAGTGTCTGTGTGTGAATGTTGATTGTGTTCATGTGTGAGTGTGCTAATGGGTATATGTGTAAGTTTTTGAGCAGGTTCATTGTGTGTATATATGAATGTTTTCATGTCTGTGTGCAAGTGATTGTGTGAGTACATACATTTGTGTGTGACCATGTTTATGTGTCTGAATGAATGTGTAACCATATTTGTGTGTGTTCATATGTGAGTGTGAGTGAATGTGTGCATGTAAATGAGTATATTCGTGTATGAGTGAATGTGCAAATATATTTATGTCCAGATAAATGCATGAGCATGTCCATGTATGTGCATGTTAAAATATAAGTGTGAGTGGATGTGGGAGCATGTGTGTGTGAGGGTGTTAATAACTGTATGAACATGTTTGTGTAAGAGTGATGATGTATGTCTGTTTGTGTTCATGTGCAAGTATGGGTGAATGTGTGAGGACATAAATAGACGTGAGTTTGTCCATGTGTGTGTGACCGTATGAATGAATGTGATCCTATCTGTGTGTGAATATGTGATCATGTTCATGTTTCTGAGCTAGTGTGCACTGGCATGTGTGAAACTTTTAATGTGTGTACATGTGTATTTATGAGCATGTAGTCTTGTGAATATGTGAAATTGTTTGCAAGTGTAAACTTGTTCATGCATGAGTAATTGTGTGAGTGTACATTCTTGTTTTTGAGTGAACGTGGCAGCCTGTCCATATGTATTTTCATGTGTGAGTATGAGTGAAGGATGCATGTAAGAGTGTGTATGTGAGTATGCAAGCATGTACATGAGTGAGTAAACACATGAGTATGTCTTTGTGTAAGTGTGTTTATGCATGAATACTAGTCAAAGTAGGAATGTATGCTTGAGTGAGAGAATGCATAAGCATGTTCATGTGTCTTGTTATGTTAATGTTTGAGTAAGTTCATGTGTGAGTCAATTTATAAGCATGTTCATTTGTGTGAGCATAAGCATGTGCAGATAAAAGTGTTTGCAGTTGATGTTTTGAGCATGTAATGTGTGTGAGCGAATGTGTCTGTGTGAATATATTTGTAAGCACATTTGTGTGAGTGAATATGTGAAATTCATTCATGTCTGAGTAAATGACGTGTGTGAGCATGTTCATGGGTATGTAAAAGCATAAGGAAGTTCATGTGTGGGAGTGTGATCATGTGCAGCTTGAGGTGATATAAGTATGTGTATGTCTGTGAGTGTGTATAGGTTTGTCAGTTAATTTGTGAGCACATTATATCTTATTGTGGTCACGAGTGTCTGAGAACGTCTGTGTGTGTGAATGAATGTCAGCTGTGCAATTATGGGAATATTTCCCTTTTTGTGAGTTGATTCATGATGATTTTTTTGTGTGAGCATGTTAAAATGTGAATATATTAATTAAGTGAATATGTGAGTATATACATGTGTGACTGAAGATGTGAGCATGTAAGCATATGTGAGTGTCTCAATATGTGTGTATGTTCATAAGTTTGAATGTGTTCATTTGTAAGTGAAAATGTGTGTGTGAGAATGTTATTGTGTGTATGTTTAGGCATACATGTGAATCTAAGACTGTATTCATGTGTGAGTTATGTGAACACACATGGGAGTGTTATTGTTTTAGTGTGCAAATGTGACTGAATGTGTGAGCATGTATCTGAGTATGTTTCTTCATCTTGAGGTTTTTCTTTGGACCTCTGTGCTATCACTGTCCACTGGCAAAATATACATATGACCATGGATTTTAAAGTTTATCGTAAACTATAAGGTGTTGTGCACAAATAAATTTTTATTATTCCCTATGGGTTCAAAGCTCCCTGTAACCAGCTCTATAGCAAGGCTATTGTTCTCTGTGTATTACATCACACTCCTGCTATGAAAATAGTGTGACCCTCATGATTCAGCCTGCTGGATTCTTTGCAGGCTGACTGCCCAGAAGCTGAGATGCAAAGAGAGAAATGTTTACTCCAACCCCAATGCTTCAAAAAGCAAAGTGCTATTGGGAATAAGTGTCTGAATGACAACTGAGAAGTAAATGAGTGTCTGTGTTAGGGCACAGCCCAGACTCCAGCATTCAGTGCTATTGTGAACAAGCCCTAGCAAAGCACTATGCAGTGACAGGTTTCTAGAAACACAGTTCTTGATTATAGACTTTCGGGCTCCCCACGTGCCTTTAGAGGATACAGGCTGTGTTATGCAGTTAATAAATCCCAGCAAGGCCAAGCAGCCCCCTCCCCTCCTCCAGTCCCAGGACCAGACTTCTTATCCTAGACCATTCAGTGCCACTCAAGCAACTTCTCCCTTTCAGTGGAATCCTGGTACCCTAAAGGGCAAGCACAGAGCCCTATCTAAAGGTTCCCAGCAGAAGGAGCAAATGGGAGCAGAAACACAGGCCACATTACCTTCACTAAACCCTGCGCTCTGGCACAGAGATGTAGGCCAGAGGAAAGAATACTTCTACTTTATCTGCCCAGATGAGCCACTTTACGTGCTAGCTGTGATCAGGATGAGAACTTAGCTAAGGTATACCTCTATCTCTAAAAGGATAATCAAAAAAGAAGCCTCCAGATAAGGTCCTAAATGCCATCTTTGGAGTGATGGCCTTAGCCCTGTATCACTGTCCTTCCTGATGAGCTCAGAAAGGTAAGAAAAGTGGTGGGATTAACTACTTCCCTCCCCAGAATCCATCACAGTATCAGTGATCAAAAAACAGGTGAATGAAGGAATGGAGGAAAATGTTTCATTCTTTCCTTCACCCTACAATATTGTGGTGCTTATGTCATGCCAGGTACTATGTTAAGTGAAGCCCCCAGGGAACTGTTTTTCACAGCACTGTGGCAGATCAGTTATCTTGCCCACAGAGAAGAAGCTTTGCTAGCTTTCCCTCGCTCTTCCTCCTCCTCCTCACCTCACCACCCTACCCTACTTCTCAAGGAAGTAATAAAGCTCCCATATGAACCTGACCAGGTACAGTCACTAAGGCCTCTGTCTGTGAATTTGAAAAGGAGTGGAAGGAATAGGTTAAGCCTTGAAACTCGATTCCACTTCAGAAACAGAGAGAAATCTGACTCTTATTCTAGTGGGAGGCCTCACAGGTAATTCCTTGGGTCCCTAAACCCTGAAGCCCTTGGCTTGGTTTCCCTGAAGCCCTACATGAGAAAAGGGATTGGGATGGGGGCTTTTGACTCTTTAATGCAGTAGGTGTCACTGCCTGGATCCTGATTGTCTCTGCTGACCTGACAGACCTTGAGATGGGCTGACTCAACCTGCCTGGGAAGCAGGCAATGGTTCAAATGAATTTTAAGTATTGTTGATATACCAAGTACTACTTATCTATGCGATATTTTCCTTCCTGTCTTCCTTATTCTTTACTCTCATCTCTTTTCTTTTCCGTCATGGCTTCTCTATGCATTTCTGTCCAGTGTCAGCTCTCATTCTCCTGCTGGCACCTTGCCTTCATCAATTAAATGCAATCCAATATGTAATTTAGCCTATTCATTCCTTGATTCCTAGAGTCTTGCTCTCTTCCAGAATCAATTTGTAAATCTCTACTCAGGCCCCCTTTGCTGCCAGCTAAACACGCCCAGCATTTTCTCCTGCTCCCCTGGCTGGGTTTCCTCTCTGGAGCATGTTGCAATTGCTGACCAGGTGGCGAGGCTATCTCCAAGGACAAACACAGTGTTCTGGGTGTTTTGCTTTGTTCTCTACTCCTTCCACCCCTGCCACCCACCCATTCAGAGTGCAGCTGTTTCATCTACTGGCCTCCCTACACACACACACACACACACACACACACACACACACACGCACCAAACATAGAGCCTGTAGTGCCCCCTTATGTCTAAAAAAGATCCTCAGTTGTCTTGCCCTTCTACCTTTATCTACTGCTTGGCCAGATCAATTCAGGAACCCACCTTTTCTCATTTGCCCCAAGTCTGCATGCTAAGAAAGCTTAATGCAACCCCCTCCTCTTCTACCTGAGACAACAAGCATAAACAAATCAGAGTCTGTGTGGAAAATGGTGGTGAGGAGACTTGGGACTATCCACACTTGATAATCCCCAGAGGTTGGTCCTTGCCCCTCCTCCCTTTCCCTGGTCTTAGATGAATGCTGAGGTGACAACCTGACCATAAAAGAGTAGGGAGAATGTTAGGGAGAATGTGCTTGGTGTACTTAACTGGTTTTTGGTTAGCCTTTGCTGAAAAACATGGGAACAAAGAAAGGAGCACATGAAGTAGCTACTTCTTTGACACCCACCAGTATTTGGCCCAATTGACACAAGCTCTTGTGTAATGCAGTGGGGATCAGGCTGTGACCTAACACCTGAATTCCAATATACCTAGACCTCTCTCCCTTAAAAGTCTTGGCCTCTTCCTTAGGGGGCCCACCAAGAAGAGGCACTGCTATCCTTCTAGGGTAAGGTTATTAAAAGAGCCTGCCATCTGCCCTCTCCATCCTAGCATCCCAGTCCCTAGGTGCACAATCATCTTGTACACTGTGGGCTGCACCTTATGCCCTCATACTCTGGGAAGAGCAATGGAGCAAAGAGAGAGCAACAGTCAAGTGACCCACATGTAAACACAGAGCCCAAGTCAATGGTCTTGGTTTTCAAGGCGCAGTAATTCAGGAGCAATTCAAGTAATTCAAGGCCTAAGCTGGGGGTCTCTTGATCAGTGGAGAGATAAGAACAGAGTTAGGATGTTTTCCAGAGGTAGAGAAAATAAAAATCAGTGGGAACTGAAGGCTTGGGGACAATGGGGGAAGCTGCTGAGGCCTGTGTAGTCAAAGTAGACTGAACAGAGATTTGTGAAGTAAACTGTATGGTGAAGAATATGCACACAGTTTTGAATAAAATGAACAGGGAGAGTGCCCAGGGTGCAAAGAATGTGTGCTCAAGTGCCCTACCCATGGAATGTAATAGATGGAGCAGAAAGCTCCGGCTTGAGAAGCACAACACCCTGAAACCTGCATCCCCGTTGCCTCTCCAGCCACAACAGGGGGTGCATATTTAGACTTGTTGCCCCCACAAGGGACTGTGGAGAGAGCAGATATCTTGTATATACAAGCAAAGAAATGGGAGAAATTCCAGGGATAGAGCTAAGGCCTGGAGATTGGAGGCCTGGGAGTGTTCAGCTGCATGTCTCTTCAGGGTCAGGAAGGTGGGATCTAGAAAGGCAGAGGTGTAGAGCCTGTGGAGTGCCACTGGTAGGCTTACCAGGTGGGCTGGTTTGCTGTGTCTCAGCTCTATTTGACCTAACATAAAGGTCTCAAGTGTCTGGAAGTGGCCTACCTCCAAAATTTGGTCTCAGAAAGGCATTGTGTCCCATCAGCATCCTGTCCAAAACCTTTTGAACCACAGCCTTATTTGCACACTTTTTGCTGAAACAGAGAAGTAACTGGTTATCAGTAAGTGCCACATTGCTTCTCAGAGAACAAACAGCAGAGAACACCCCAGCCACTGACTTTCCTAGGACTTCCCTTCTCCTGCACACATACAGTCATGTCCAGTCATAAGTATACGCACTCTTCACACCCCTCTTCTCTTCCCATAGCGAGTCAGCCAGAAACATAGCGGCGAGGGAGACTCATCCTTCCCGCCCCAACTTTTGTCCAGAGAGTGGGGCACAAAGACTGTCCATGTTACCAGGCAGGATATCGGGGTATAGAGAAGGCTTTCTGAGAAGTGGAGAGGGGAGGGAGCAGGTAAGTGGGAGCCTTCAAAAAATGCATTACTTCAATCTCTGAAAGAGCCCCACCTTGCAATCAGCATGGACACAGCTGTTGTGGTTACAGGGAATCCTCCTTCCAGGGGCATCTGATTGACTAAAGAAAAGTAATCTTCCACCCTCAGTGCCTTCCTGAGCTGAGCCACCCAGTATACGTTCTCCAGCTCAAAGTCACATTTCCTCTATGTGGCCTGGGACTGGGCATTTTGTTATCACATCCATGTCAACCTTGCTCTTATACACCTGTTCTCAGGGCTGAATATATGGCATGTGACACAGACAGACAGCCTTGCTCATGTAGCAGAGATTTATGACCCTTACCCAGTGAAGCCATTTCAGATTCTTGAGGCTCAGGGCTGGCTTCACAGAAACATCCATTCTGGAAGCTGGCATTACTCTCATTAATCATGTGCTTCCAGCCTAGAAGTGTCTCGGGTGAGTACATGTAAGTACCCAGCTGTAGCCCTGCAGAGAGCTGGCTTTTCAGAGGTCTCTGATGTGCTCACTCAAGACAACTGAGATCATTAGCAGGGCTGTTTCCCCCAAAAGTAGCTTCCAAATGAGAACAGGCCCTGGGCCCTGGGTATTAATGAGACTCTTAGGATCTTTCACACATTAACCAATGAACTCCCTGCAAATCTCAGAGTGTGTGTGTGTGTGTGTGTGTGTGTGTGTGTGTGTGTGTGTGTTCACTAGTAGTCTCACGTGGTAATGTGGAAACCGCAGTGCTATCTGCTAGAACCTTGCCCAACTACCTTTTTATTCCACTGGGTACATGTTCATTTCAGGTTTGGCATGTAAAAACTTATTCTCAATTATCTTTAATCATGGAATTTCATTTAGCAGCATTCCAATGTGTGCATGAATTATTCCTGAATTAAAGCAATGTACTCCCACCTATTTCCAACCATGCTTTACCCATGTGCCAGCACTCAGGATCTATAGACACTGCAAATACATATTTATGTGTGATCTACATATAAATGGATGACTGATAAACATCTTCAGATATTAGGAGACCCAAACAAATTTAAAGTAAACATAGAAAATAACCCTGTATCTTCAAACATTTCGCACAAGTAAGTAAAAAATACACCCACCCCAGACCACACAATTATACAACCATAGATTGCACAGTCTTGTCTCTTTCCAATAGAGCTCAATTGATAATTTCTCTCTGTTGCATCAAAAACGATCCCCTAGCCCCTTAATACACACATACGCAGAAAGTGAGAGAAAGGCAAACACACATGCTTTAGATGGGCTAAAATGTGGACTCAAACAGGTGTCTCTCAGGTCAATGTTGTGTGTCTTGCCCATCACCCTATAACCGTTTTGGTGGCCTCTTACTCACTCCATTGTTAAGGCAGGGATTCCTGTCCTAGGGATGTGGGGATGACCAAACACATGACAGTCAACACTGGACAGATGAAATCACTAGAAGTTTTATTAGTCACATACACTAAAAGCCCTAGAGAGTACATAATACACCACACAGGGCCACTTGGAGTTACATTTAGGAACATAATAAACAACCAGGATCTGTGGGAGGCAAACTTTGTAGTATCAAAATAATGGAGTGTCCTTGATTCCTGGGGGAGAATGTGACTGACTCCTTTGAATAATTACACAGTCTGGCAAGGAATTGAAACTCTCTAGTTAGAGATAAGCAGGAACTGCACTGGTTCATTTAATAAGGAGACTTGTTTGGCTAAGGGACCTTAACTGCAGGCATGGAGTGGGGAGGGGAATTTGCAGTTAGGACATTCAAGGTCTTCCCAATTTTTCCAGATGTCGAGTCAGTGCATAATATTAATTTAGGCCTTGCACCATAATTGACTCCTTGATGCCTTCACATCAATGTAAATTCGGTGATGACTGAGACTTCTAGGGAATAGAAGTGCCTCTTTGGGAAGTGAAGTGTCTACACACATACACATACACAAACATACAAACACACATGCTGATACCGTTTGGATCTATGCCCCCACTCAAATCTTATGTTGAATTGTAATCCTTCATATTGGAGGTTAGACATTGTGGGAGGTGATTGGATCATGGGGCAGTTTCTCGTGAATGGTTTAGTACTATCTTCTTGATACTGTCTTCACAATAGTGAGTAAGTTCTCACACAATCTGGCCGTTTAAAAGTGTGTGGCACCCTCCCTCATCTGTCTTTTGCTCCTGCTCTGGCCACATAAAAGTGCCTGCTCCCCTTTCACCTTCTACCATGATTTTAAGTTTCCTGAGGCCTCCCCAGAAGGCAAGGAGTTGTCATCATGCTTCTGGTACAGCCTGCAGAACCATGAACCAATTAAACCTCTTTTCTTTATAAATTACCCAGACTCAGGTATTTCTTTATAGCAGTGTGAGAACAGACTAATACACATGTCCTGGGAGTGGGCTAAAATCTGAACTCAAACAGGTGTCTCTCATGTCTGTTTTGTGTCTTGCCCATTATCCTGCACCCTGTTTTGATCACCTGTTCAACCCTATTGGTGAGAAAGAAAAGTGTCTACTTCACTTCCTAGGGAGACAGGCAAGGACAGGGCCACATGGTGAGGTGGTCATCAAAAACATGAACTTCAGAGGTGTCCCCCTTTATCAATAAAGGCAACTGAGGGACCTGAGTGGCACTGGTGTAGGGAATCCATGTCCTAGAAGGCATGAACTTAGATTAATCAATGCCTGTGGTAATAGTGACACCTAGAGGGGTATCACTTTGTAACTTAAATAGGAATTCTCTGAGGAGCCTACTATGCCTGTCAATTAAACCAACTGCCTAGGGTCTGTAAGGGAAGTGGAAGCTCCATTTACTGTCTTATTCAAGAGTGTAGATTGTGTATTCTGAAAAGTGAGATGAGTGCTTTGGTCATAACAGTAATGTCTGGAACTCCAAAGGGGATAAGGAGTATCCTGTTGAGGCCTTGTACTGGGCCTTAGTATAGTCCGTCCTCATTATTTGCAAATTCCATATTTAAGGATTTATCTACTCACTGAAACTTATTTATAACCCCCAAATCAATTCTTGTAGTCTTTCTGTGGTCATTCATAAACATGCATATATCAGCAAAAAAATTGAATTATCTGGTGCATGTGTTCCCAGCTGAGGTTGGACAAGGTGATGCTCTGCCTTCTACTCTCAGCTCTCATATCATAAACAAGTATCCTTTTTGCGGTATATTTAATACCATATTGTTCAAATTTTTATGCTTTTTATTAATAATTTCACTGTTTAAAATTGCCCCCAAGCATAGTGCTAAAGTGCTGTCTAGTGTTCCTAAGCACAAGAAGGCTGTGATGTGCCTTATGGAGAAAATACATGTGCTAGGCATGAGTATAGTACTGTTGTCCATAAGTTCAATGCAAATGAATAAACAATAGATATTAAATAGCAATGTAAACAAATCAATAATATGCGTGAAATAAAGTGTCTTTAAACAAAAACACGTATAAAACAAGGTTATATGCTGACTGGCTAATGAAAATGTTGTAACCAGAGGCTCACAGAAAGTGAGCCTGGATTTACTCTAGGAACCATGGTTTAATATTCACTAATTCAGTGCTCACAGTGACTTTATAGAACATAACTATCAGAAATAATGATAATCAACTGTACACGTAGGGACATCTGTTATCTTGTATGTCAGACTGCCAGGGCTGTCATAACAAAATACTACAGACCGAGTGACTTAAACAATAAAAATTTATTTTCCCACAGTTCTGGAGATTTGAAGCCCCAGATCAAGGTGCCAGCAGTGTTGATTAATGGTGAGGCCTCTCTCCTTGCCTTACTGATGGCCGTCTTCTCGCTGTGTCCTCACATAGACTTTCCTTTGTGCACATGCAGAGAGAAAGAGCTCTCTAGTGTCTCTTTCTCTTCTTATAAGGACGCAAGTTCTATCTGATTAGGGACCTACCCTTACGACCTCATTTAACCATAATTACCGCCTCAAAGGTCCCATCTCCAAATACAATCACATTGGGAGTTGGGGCTTCAATATAGGGATTTGAGAAGACACAATTCAATCTATAACACCCTGATTTATATTTTGGGTATCTGCAATGGAATAGATTCCCGAAGTTCTTTACCCCAAAGGGGGCAACTCTGAGGCAATGGCCTAAGAGTTAATAAAAATGTACTTACTGGGCCATTTGTTGGTCATGGCACCCAGTACTAAGATGATGCCTGAAGTTTGGCCAATTGTGCTGACTCTTTATTTCCTGCCCTTTATCACAGACATCCTGGTTAAGAAATGGATAGCAGTAATATGTATGATGGTGACAATATTGTCTATAAAATACAAACTCCCATTGCTGTTCACTAATTTGATCCCAAAGGGCTCTCCACATAGCTAAGGGGTCGGGGGTGACCTCCTCCAGCACCATGGCAATTGGCAAGGGACTGAGGATAGCAGAGGTCATGCCCTCTTACACGTATGATCTGCCAAGTGCCCAGATTTGGTTCCACCCTGTATCAAAGAGGCTTAAGTAACCATCATGACTTCATAGGTTCCATGACCCAAAGCATATTGGGCAACTACAGAGGTAGAGAATCAAAGGCTCAGAGTCTATGAGAGCCTCTATTTTGGGGACAGCCAGCATATGGCCAGTTATTCCCACTCTAATGGTATATAGTGCAAGGCTGAGTAGGGCAGTTTCTTGCATCAGAAGCCTTCCATCAACTTATAGCCTTTATGGCTGGTCCATTGACCACAGGGAGGGCATGACAGGAGGTTACTAAAGCCTCTATAATAAAGGAAACTCTCATAGCACTAAGAGGAGTGCCCATTGAATTAGATTAGGACAGATTCTATAGCTTTTTGTTGGAGGGGACCCATTCAAGCTGTGCTGATTTGCAAGTAACAGCAACAGTGAGATTAAGACAAAATTGTAAATGAGGACTATGTTGCCATCAGAACTCAGAAATGAGTAAAAGATGTTGAACTTATATTAACATTGTGGGTGATAAGACTGTCAGTAGTTGTTTTTTGACAGTGTCAAGGATGGAGCAGTCCTGGGCTTACCAGATAAATTTTAGGAACTTAACAAAGGTGTTAGAACCTTACAATAGGTGTGGAGCAATGGCCCATCCCCTCTTTATGAGCTCCTTTATGAGTATACTGAATGGGTGTGTCAAACAAATCTCTTTGGAGGAGGGTGTCTTTTATGTAACATCATACCTGTGCTCCTCAAGAATGGTGGATACAGTTAAGAACTTTCCTTCAAAGACTATTTGCAATGGCAAGGTTGCTGATATACCCCATGGGTAGCCTGGTAAATGTGTATCATGTCTCTTCAGAGGTGAAGGCAAACTGAAGCTGAATGGCTGTTGATACAGACACAGAACAGAAAATATTAGTCAAATTTAAAATGGCAAAATGTTTGCTGATGCAGATTGGATGGAGTCAGTAGTTTCAATAAGATTGGATATGGGGCCTTAATGGACAGAACCATAGGATTAAGATTGCAGTAATACACTATGAAGTACCATTCATTTATTCCAGGTTTAAAAACAGGCTAAACTGGGCTGTTAAATGGAAAAGCAGTGGGGATAATTACCCCTTCATTCATTAGGTCTTATGTAATAAGTTTCATACTTGAAGGTCCTATTTTGAATTTATATTGGGCCATATTAACTGTTTTTTGTTTGTTTTGTTTTTTGTTTGTTTGTTTGTTTTTGAGACAGAATCTCACTCTGTTGCTGGACTGGAATGCAATGGCACAATCTCAGCTCACTGCAAACTCCACCTCCTGGGTTCAAGCAATTCTCCTGATTCAGCCTTCTGAGTAGCTGGGATTACAGGCACCACCACACTCGGTTAATTTTTGTATTTTTTTGTAGAGACAGAGTTTCATCCTGTTAGCCTGGCTGGTCTTGAACTCTTGTCCTCAAGTGATCCACCTGCCTCAGCCTCCCAAAGTGCTGGGATTACAGGCATGAGCAACCACACCCGGCTCATATTAACTATTTTAATTGAGCAGTCCTCAGAGTCTCATTTTGTCAAACCAATTTTTAAATGCAAAGACTTAATTTAATTGTAATTTATAACTTATTGGGTCCAAGCATCCATGCCCACTATGGGATATTTTTGGCAATGGGTGTTTTAATCATGGAGAATTAAGAAAAGACAATAGTTCTGATGTTTAAGGTGAGGCATATCTATTTGCCCTGAAATTTATATTACATAACTTCCATAAGATTATAGGGGGTGCCACGTTTAAATTTAGGGCATCTCCAAGTATAACTATAATTTAAGCCTCAGTATTGATTAGGGCCATGGAAGTTTGCCGATTGCTGCATTTCAGCAGATGTTAAAGTTAACTCACAACCTAAGTTGCAGAAGTGCAAAATATAATCTGTGCCTTTTTATCATTTTATTGTACAAATTATTTTAGTAAATTCTGGCATTCCAATTCAGTTAAATTGTGAACCTTGGTTTCAATTTAATTTTTGTCTGTTCCTCTTGTATTCATTTGTTGTTTCCTCTCTCTCTCTCTCTCTCTCTAATTTCTTTTTACTTGTTCATTTGTATAAAGAAAAGAGGTTTACTTGGCTCATGGTTCTACAGACTGTACAAGAAGCATGGTGCCAGCATCTGCTTCTGGTAAGGGCTTCAGACTGCTTCCACTCATGGTGGAAGGCAAAGGGGAGCTGGCATGTGCCTTAAGGTTATGGGGATGACCAAACACATGACACCCAACACTGAACAGATGAGATCCATAGCAATTTGTTAGTTTTAAACATTCATAGCTGTGGGGAGGAAGACACCACCTGCCATGCAGGGCTACACAGCATTTGCACTCAGGAACTGAGTGAAAAGCTGGGGGCTATGGAAAGCAGGCTTTACAGTATCTTCCTTTGGTTTCTGAGGAAGAATATAATTGGTTTGTTTGAATAATACTGTTGGCTGCCAGAAACTGTTCACTACTGAGGGATAAAAAGGAAAAGTTCATTTGAAAAGGAGGGCTGTTTGCCTAGGTAACCTTATCCAGGAGCAGAGTAAGGAGGGAACCTGTGGTTGGGCCATTTGAGGCCTTCCCACCTTACCAGATGTCAAGGCAACACATATTAGTTTTAGATGTTGTACCACATCTCCTCAACACGTACTCAGGCCAGAGTAAGTGACTGGGGAGATCTGCCCAGGACCTTAGTCTGCGAAGATAAATGAGTGGACCCTGGAATGAAGGCATTCAAGCACCTAGCCTTGCAGTAACAGTGGGCTGAAGCACAGGGTTCTGTCTCAACTGGACATCCCCTTTCCCACATCAACCCTCTCTTGGGACCAGCAGACAGGGTAAGTGAGCTGGGGCTCAGAAGTGCAGGTCCATGTCTCCATCAGCCAATGCCTTCCAAGGGGTTGCCTGCCCTCTCTACTTGTGGAAGCACTAGGGTCGTGCCTACCAATAGAAGAGGTCCAGGAAAACAGTGGATCATCAGAGAGGAGGTTAGAGGCCAAAGTGGAATTTTGAAATAGTACTGGGGTTGTTGCCCTCCAGGAGCCAGGTCCTGATGAGCAGTAGAACACAGAGGCTCAAAGCATGCCTCAGATGCCTATGGCCTCAGAGCCCAGGACGGAGGGCATGGAAGATGGCTGAGGACTGGAAAGAGGACGGAGGTGGGGTGAGCAGGGTAGCACAGGCTAAAGGGGAACTAGGTGAGGGACACTATCTATTCAACAGTCACCTCAAAGGAGAGAGCTTCATGGTCAACGGGAGTGGGAAGGCCATGCATCTATCAGGAGCCTAGAGCCCAGGAGCGGTGACAGGAACAGCTGAGCAGCAGCTCTACTCCATAGAGCACCCTTAGGATGCATCAGGCGGCTTCGAAGTCCGCTTAGTCTGCAGCCACTTCTGGCTGCAGCTGGGTGGGCACTAAGCAAGACGTGGCTGACTCCGCCCATCCAGATGGCAGCCAGCCTAGCCAATCTAGCAGGTATCAGGAATCGCACAAAAAGGCGCAAGATCCAGCCTTCACCCTCCGTGTGCCCACTCCCTGGCTCTCTGCAGTCCCCTTGGGACTAACTCCATCTCCCCTTGCAGCTCCTGGGCTGTTAGAGGGCGAGGTGGGGATCTGCAGCTAGGGTTACCCTGTCCTGTCCCTCTGTAAAAATACAAAATGTGTTTTTCTCTTGGAACAACATACGCCCCAGAGTTTGTTTCTTGCAGGGAGAGTTTGCTTCATGCAGGGAAACCTTGACTGCCATGGTTGAATCTGCATTCCAAAAGACTGGACACCTTTGAGGATCAGGAGGTACTTCACTGCTGCTCATTCTGATTCTTGAGCCTCTGGTAACCTGATTGGCTCCCCTCTGGATGGGGCGAAGAAAGATCACTAATGGATTTTATGACAGGACTTTGGCCCCAAGAGGTGTACTCCTCCATCAGAACAGAAATTGTACTCCAGGAGTCCAAGAGTTGCCTGAAAATTTAAATTACCCAGAGTGCCCTTTGCTTCAAGTTTGGGTCCCCAAGACAGAGCTCAGAGAACTGGAAGGATAACTTCGCCAACTGGGATCACCCCCTAAGATGTGACCTTGTCCCATAGACAGGAGATGTAGAATTAAAGGAAAGTTCTTGGCTTACACCACAGAAGGGGAAAAGAAGGCAGAGATCATTTGTATCTGATCTTCAAGGAAGTTAGCCCCTGACAAGCAGCCTACTCCAATGCTGCAATATTCTTGCCCCATCATGTGGAAAAGCCTGGCAATTTTACTAGAGGGCCCCTATTCTTTCCACTACCTTGAACATCATGCTGTGGAACAGAAGTATGTCAGAAGATAAGGAAATGCCTCCATTCAATCCCTTCCATCCTTCCTATCTCAGGTCCGTGACAAAGTGAGCTCAGAAAAATTCTCTCCAGAGCCCATAGCCACATGAGCAATCAACGAATAGAGATCAATCATGTCCACCAGCACTGAACCTCCTAAGGTATGCCATTTAGAAGTGGTGAAAGCAAAATGGACTTCAATTTCATTCTTGCTTAACTAGAACATTCAAACAGAAACATGCTCCCCTTCCCATTTCCTTTAGTATTTGATGAAATGAGTTGAGACGGTGTATACCCAGCATATTGCAAAGTTTCAATTACCTGAAACTCCCAGGAGTGGCTCAGTATGTTGCACAGCTAAGAATTTTAACTCTATTGACATCCCCTGTCTTAGTCTGTGTTTTTATAAAGGAATATCTTGAAACTGGATAATGTATAAACAAAAGTGATTTATTTGGCTCACACTTCTACAGGGTGTACAAGAAGCATGGTGCCAGTATCTTCTTCTAGTGAGGGTTTCAGGGTGCTGCTACTCATAGCGGAAGTGAAAGGGAAGCTGGCATGTGCAAAGATCACATAGCAAGAGTGGAGGCAAGAGAGAAGAGGTAAATGCCAGACTTCTTAAATAACCAGTTCTTGTGGGAACTAATAGAGCAATAACTCACTCATTACTGAGAGGACAATGCCCAGCCATTCGTGAGGAATCTGCCCATGACCAAAACAGTTCCCATTAGGCCCCACCTCCAACACTGGGGATCAAATTTCAACATGAGATTTGGAGGGGACAAACATCCAAACCACAGCATCCTCACCCTTTTTTAAGCATTTTAGAATTACACGTTTTTAAAAATTGTATCCAAGACAGTTTCCTGTCTTATTTTAACCAGTAGAGTACCCCCGCACCTTCTTTCCCTTCTCCTTTTCTCCCTTCTTTTGCCTTACATTGCAGCAAATTCTTCCTCCCCAAATGGGTATGAGAGAAGGAAAAAAAGGTGAAGGGAACCATATATCATTGACCATCACATACAGGAATAGGTCAAATGAACCCAACCCTCCTGCTATTCATCCTGCACCCCTGGTCCCTGGTCATGCAGGCATTCTTGCAGAGATAATCCTGGCTTGTCAAAAATGAAAGGACCTTTTCAGGTCATTTTGTCCAAGCACCTGAATTGTGCACGTGAGGAAATTGAGGTCTAGAGAAGGAAAAGGGATTGGCCTAAGATTATATAGTGGCAGACACTGAAACTAGAACTCTATTTCCAGATTGGCCTACTTCTTTAACAGTGTGCCTTTCCATGGAAGTCAGCTTTGATTGGTATTTCAGGCAACCACCAGCAGATGGGAGTAGATCTGTTTGCTTCAGGATGGAGATACATTCTGAGAAATGTGTCATTAGCCAATTTTGTTGTTGAGCAAACATCTTAGAGTGTACCTACACACAGCTGGACGGTATAGCCTACTACACACCTAGACTATATGGAAGAACCTGGTGTTCCCAAACTATAAATCGGTACAACATCTTACCGTACTGAATGCTATACATAATTATAACATAATGATAAGCATTTGTGTATCTAAACCTATATAAGTCTAAAAAAATACAATAAAAATATTGTATAAACAATAAAAAAAAGGTATGCCTGTGTAGGGCACTCACCATGAATGCACTTTGCAGGACTAGAAGTTGCTCTGAGTGGATCAATGAGTGAGTAATGAGTGACTGTGAAGGTCTCTGACATCAGTGTACACTACTATAGACTTTATAAATACTGTATACTTAGGCTACACTAAATTAATTTTTGAAAGTTTATTTTTTCAATAATTAACCTTATCTTACTGTAACATTTTTACTTTATAAATGTTAAGTTTTTTTCTTTTTGACTATTTTGTAATAGCACTTGGCTTAAAACATAAACACGTAGTACAGTTGTACAAAAATATCTTTCCTTATATCCTTATTCTATAAGCATTTTTCTTTTTTTTTTAAACTATTGAAACTTTTCTTTGTTAGAAACTAAGACAAACACACATATTAAGCTAGACCTACACAGGGTCAGGATCATCAATATCACTGTCTTCCACCTACACATCTTGTCCCACTGGAAAGTCTTCAGGGGCAATAAAATGCATGGATCTGTCATCTCCTATGATAACAATGCCATTTTCTGAAATACCTCATGAAGAAAATGACTGAGGCTGTTTTATAGATAAGTTTTTTATAAGTAGAAGAATTATATTCCAAAATAATAATTAAAAGCATAATAAATACTAGGCTATTGGAATTTTTCAGCTCCATGGTAATCTTACTGGATCACTGTCTGTAGTTGACCAAAGCATTATTATGTGGTACATGACCATACAAAAGTTTAGCTGGAGCATAAAGTGATTTGGGAGGTATGACAAGAGGTTAAAGTAGTTAAGAGGCAAAAGAATAGGCAGCATCTGCCTAGTGAGGGTCACATATTCAGTGCACAAAAAATACTTGTTGAATGAATAAATAAAGCAAGAAAAAGAGTTTGGGACCTGAGTGTCAAAACTAAGAAACTTGATTTCCATTTTAGAGTAAACAGTAAGCTTTTGAAGGATATGTGCAGGGGAGTGTCATAATCAGAGTGGTGCCTTCAGAAGAAACTTTCCATTACTTTGTAAAGGGCAGACCGGAAGGAAGAGAGACTAGGAACAAGGTGAGCAGTTAGGAGGTGTTGCATGCCTCTGCTTCTGGCAGTGACAGGCTAGATAATTTAGACTAACTGTTCCAATAAAGACAACTAAAAAGATAGATGAAATATAAAAATAAGTTGTATTTATTAAGAGCTAAAGAGTGATGAAGCTAAAATCTAGAAGACAAGAACGCCCAGCACCCAAAGCTACTTTTGCCTGAGGGCATTTGCTGAATCTAAAAAAAAAAAAAAGAAAATAATGGTGAACCAGAGGTAACCAGCTCTTGCATGAGCTTGCAAACTAGCTACTCATGACCTGAGTGGTCCAAAGAACCTCAAGCCCAGAACCTGGACAGGGCTTACAGTGGTCCTTGACATGTACTGTCCCAAGGCATTTGTTAAAAGCAAATGAAAATACTTTCTGCAGAAGGTTTTGTTTTCCTAGGCCTGAAATCAGTCTTAAAAATGTTTTTTTCGATAAAATACTAGTACATAATCAAAGATAACTAGGTACACAAGGAAAAAAATACATTTTAAGTGACAGCCAGAAGAAAAAAACAGGCAACACAAGTTCACAAAGACTTCAGGTATTAGAATTATGAGACAAAGGCTTCAATCATTATGGTTTCCCATAGTTGAAATAAAAAATAAGCTTCAGGCCAGTGTGGTGGCTTACCCCTGTAATCCCAGCACTTCGGGAGGCTGAGGTGGGCAGATCATGAGGTCAAGATATCAAGACCATCCTGGCTAACATGGTGAAACTCCATCTCTATTAAAAATACAAAAAAAATTAGCTGGGTGTGGTGGTGGGCGCCTGTAGTCCCAGCTACTCTGGAGGCTGAGGTAGGGGAATGGTATGAGCCTGGCAGGTGGAGCTTGCAGTGAGCCAAGATGGTAACACTGCACTCCAGCCTAGGTGACAGAGTAAGACTCCATCTCAAAGAAAAAAAAAAAAGGTAAGCTTCAAAATATCTTCAGGGAAAGAAAAACCATAAAAAATGACATTGCAATCATATTTTAAGGTTCCGGTTCCAAGATGGCCAAATAGGAACAGCTCCAGTCTACAGCTCCCAGTGTGAGTGACACAGAAGACAGGAGATTTCTGCACTTCCAACTGAGGTATCGGGTTCATCCCACTGGGGCTTGTTGGACAGTGTGTGCAGCCCACGGAGTGTGAGCCGAAGCAGGCAGGGCATTGCCTCACCCGGGAAGCATAAGGGGTTGGGGAATTCCTTTTCCTAGCCAAGGGAAGCTGTGACAGATGGTACCTGGAAAATCGGTACACTCTCATCCTAATGCTGTGCTTTTCCAATGGTCTTAGCAAACGGCACACCAGGAGATTATCTCCCGCACCTGGCTCAGAGGGTCTCACGCCCATGGAGCCTTGCTCACTGCTAGCACAGCAGTCTGAAATCGAACTGAAAGGTGGCAGTGAGTCTGGGGTAGGGGTGTCTGCCATTCCCGAGGCTTGAGTAGGTAAACAAAAAGGCTGGGAAACTCGAACTGGGTGGAGCCCACCAGAGTTCAAGGAGGCCTGCTTGCCTCTGTAGACTCCACCTCCGGGGGAAGGGCATAGCTGAACAAAAGGCAGCAGAAACTTCTGCAGATTTAAACATCCCTGTCTGACAGCTTTGAAGAGAGTAGTGGTTCTCCCAGCACAGAGTTTGAGATCTGAGAACAGACAGACTGCCTTCTCAAGTGGGTCCCTGACCACCGAGTAGCCTAAGTGGGAGACTCCTCCCAGTAGTGGCCAACTGACACCTCATACAGCCGGGTTCCCCTCTGAGACAAAGCTTCCAGAGGAAGCATCAGGCAACCACATCTGCCGTTCTGCAATATTAGCTGTTCTGCAGCCTCCACTGGTGATACCCAGGCAAACAGGGTCTGGAGTGGACCTCCAGCAAACTCCAACAGACCTGTAGCTGAGGCTTCTGATGGTTAGAAGGAAAAACTAACAAACAGAAAGGACATCCACACCAAAACCCCATCTGTACATCACCATCATCAAAGACCAAAGGTAGATAAAAACACAAAGATGGGGATAAACCAGAGCAGAATAGCTGAAAACTCTTAAAATCAGAGTGCCTCTTCTCCTACAAAGGAACACAGATCCTTGTCAGCAATGGAACAAAGCTGGATGGAGAATGACTTTGACCAGTTGAGAGAAGAAGGCTTCAGACGATCAGTAATAACAAATTTCTCCAAGCTAAAGGAGGATGTTCAAACCCATTGTAAAGAAGCTTAAAAACCTTGAAAAAAGATTAGACAAATGGCTAACTAGAATAAACAGCACAGACTGTTAAGTGACCCAATGGAGCTGAAAACCATGGCACGAGAAATAAGTGACACATGCACAAACTTCAGTAGCCAATTCAATCAAGTGAAAGAAAGGGTATCAGTGATTGAAGATCAAATGAATGAAATGAAGTGAGAAAAGAAGTTTAGAGAAAAAAGAATAAAAAGAAACTAACAAAGCAACCAAGAAATATGGGACTATATGAAAAGACCAAATCTACATCTGATTGGTGTACCTGAAAGTGACGGGGAGAATGGAACCAAGTTGGAAAACACTCTTCGAGATATTATCCAGGAGAACTTCCCCAACCTAGCAAGGTAGGCCAACATCCAAATTCAGGAAATACAGAGAACACCACAAAGATACTCCTCAAGAAGAGCAACTCCAAGACACACAATTGTCAGATTCACCAAAGTTGAAATGAAGGAAAAAATATTAAGGGCAGCCAGAAAGAAAGGTCGGGTTACCCACAAAATGAAGCCCATTAGACTAACAGCAGATCTCTCGGCAGAAACTCTACAAGCCAGAAGAGAGTAGGGGGCAATATTCAACACTCTTAAAGGAAAGAATTTTCAACCCAGAATTTCATATCTAGGAAAACTAAGCTTCATAAGTGAAGGAGAAATAAAATGCTTTACAGACAAGCAAATGCTGAGAGATTTTGTCACCACCAGGCCTGCCCTACAAGAGATCGTGAAGGAAGCACTAAACATGGAAAGGAACAACCGGTACCAGCCACTGCAAAAACATGC
>NW_012110352.1:1430792-1431623 GCF_000951045.1 Mandrillus leucophaeus | reverse complement strand
AGCACCCAGATTCATAAAGCAAGTCCTTAGAGACTTACAAAGAGACTTAGACTCCCATACAATAATAATGGGAGACTTCAACTCCCCACTGTCAAAATTAGACAGATCAAGGAGACAGAAAGTTAACAAGGATATCCAGGAATTGAACTCAACTCTGCACTAAGTGGAGCTAATAAACATCTACAGAACTCTCCACCCCAAATCAATAGAATATACATTCTTCTCAGCACCACATGGTACTTATTCCAAAATTGACCACATAGTCGGAAGTAAGGTACTCCTCAGCAAATGTAAAAGAACAGAAATTATAACAAACTGTCTCTCAGACCACAGTGCAATCAAACTAGAACTCAGGACCAAGAAACTCAATCAAAACCTCTCAACTACATGGAAACTGAACAACCTGCTCCTGAATGACTACTGGGTACATAAGGAAATGAAGGCAGAAATAAAGATGTTCTTTGAAACCAATGAGAACAAAGATACAACATACTAGAATCTCTGGGACACATTTAAAGCAGTGTGTAGAGGGAAATTTATAGCACTAAATGCCCACAAGAGAAAGCATGAAAGATCTAACATTCACACCCTAATATCACAATTAAAAGAACTAGAGAAGCAAGAGCAAATACATTCAAAAGCTAGCAGAAGGCAATAAATAACTAAGATCAGAGCAGAACTGAAGGAGATAGAGACACAGAAAACCCTCCAAAACATCAATGAATCCAGGAGCTGCTTTTTTGAAAAGATCAACAAAATTGATAGACCACTAGCAAGACTTATAAAGAAGAAAAGAGAGAAGAATCAAATAGACGCAATAAAAAATGATAA
>NW_012110352.1:1430162-1430741 GCF_000951045.1 Mandrillus leucophaeus | reverse complement strand
TCCCCCACTAAGTGCAGACGGACACCTCACACCTCACACGGCAGAGTACTCCCCTGAGATGAAGCTTCCAGAGCAAGAATCAGACAGCAGCACTCACTGTACAGCAATATTCTATCTTCTGCAGCCTCCGCTGCTGATACCCAGGCAAACAGGGTCTGGAGTGGACCTCAAGCAATCTTCAACAGACCTACAGCTGAGGGTCCTGACTGTTAGAAGGAAAACTAACAAACAGAAAGTACACCCACACCAAAACCACATCAGTATGTCACCAACATCAAAGACCAAAGGCAGATAAAACCACAAAGATGGGGGAAAAGCAGGACAGAAAAGCTGGAAATTCAAAAAATTCAAAAAATCAGAGCGCATCTCCCCCTCCAAAGGAACGCAGCTCATCACCAGCAACGGATCAAAGCTGGATGGAGAATGACTTTGACGAGTTGAGAGAAGGCTTCAGTCAATCAGACTTCTCAGAGCTAAAGAAGGAACTATGTACCCAGCGCAAAGAAACTAAAAATCTTGAAAAAAGAATGGAAGAATGGATAACTAGAATAATAATGCAGAGAAGGCCATAAACGAACT